>NW_024583355.1:38338-65599 GCF_018398535.1 Haplochromis burtoni
AAAAGAGAGGCCTACTTGTTGTTCCTAGAGTATTATTAAAAGTAGAATGGGAGGCAGAGCCTTCAGTTTTCAGGCCCCTCTTCTGTGGAACCAGCTTCCAGTTTGGATTCAGGAGACAGACACTATCTCTACTTTTAAGATTAGGCTTAAAACTTTCCTTTTTGCTAAAGCATATAGTTAGGGCTGGACCAGGTGACCCTGAATCCTCCCTTAGTTATGCTGCAATAGACGTAGGCTGCCGGGGATTCCCATGATGCATTGAGTTTTTCCTTTCCAGTCACCTTTCTCACTCACTATGTGTTAACAGACCTCTCTGCATTGAATCATATCTGTTATTAACCTCTGTCTCTCTTCCACAGCATGTTCTCTCACCCCAACCAATCACAGCAGATGGCCCCGCCCCTCCCTGAGCCTGGTTCTGCTGGAGGTTTCTTCCTGTTAAAAGGGAGTTTTTCCTTCCCACTGTCGCCAAAGTGCTTGCTCATAGGGGGTCATATGATTGTTGGGTTTTTCTCTGTATGTATTATTGTAGGGTCTACTGTGCAATATGAAGCACCTTGAGATGACTGATGTTGTGATTTGGTGCTATATAAATAAAGTTGGATTGAACTGAATGTATCAATATGTGCTGGCATAGAGAACACATGTATCAATACCAGCATCAGATGATCCAATAACTTCACATGAATCTGAAAATCAACCAGAAACATGTTTTTATTTATTCACCAGCTGTTTTAACTGGACGTGTCCACGCGGAACAGAGCGAGGCCCCGTGTTTCTTCCACAGACTCAGTGACTGCAGCAAAACATTTGACTATGATTATAGTTTTGCTGCAGCGTATGAGCTGCTGTGGGCTCCTGGAGAGAAAGAAGCTGCAGCATTGAGATTTCTACTGTGTATAAATGTGTGTGTCGTTTCTCTCCAAACATGAATGTCATAAGCTTTGGTCTTGATCTGGTTCCGTGGGTCTGACACGACTGTGGGTGAAACGCTTCCTGTCCGCGCGCTTTAAGGCTTCTCCGTGTAATCCCGGGACAGTTTGCGCGTCTTCATTAAACACATTCAGGAGAATTTTCCAAACTAGTGTTTGATCTGGAACGATCGCTGGAATAACGACACGGAAGTACATCAGTGTTCCTTGGATCCTATTGGTAGACTGTCCTGCCTTTGTGTCGTTCTAACCAATCACCTCCGACTGTCCGTCGCTCTGGCCCCGCCTCCTGCCGCCTTCACTTGTCGGGAGCGGCGGAGATGCGCTGCACTTGTCCGGCGTAGATCAGGGCCGTTGTTTGTTTGCTATCCGTGTTTCCTTCGTGTTAGCCGAATTGGTCCTAGCACTGAACCCTGTGGAACTCCATAATTAACCTCAGTGTGTGAAGAGGACTCTCCATTTACATGCACAAACTGGAGTCTATTAGATAGATAGGATACAAACCACTGCAGCGCAGTACCTGTAATACCTGCTTGTCATGGTCCTGAGTCTGACGACTCGGTGTTTTGTGTTTCTTTATATTATTCTGTTCTTGTTTATTCTGTTATATCTTTTGTTGAGGTTTGCCATTTGTTAGGTTTCTGTGCCTGCTCACACTTCTCTGAGTTCCTTCTGTCTGTGGTGTCACTCTGTCTGCTTGTGGATCTGTCTGTTTAGTTCAGTGTCTTGTCTGGTTCTCTGTGTCTGTGAGTTTCCTGTTTTACTCTGAAGGTCTCTGTCTCATGTGAGTGTGTTCAGGTTACATTTCCTCTGCCCCGTCAGCTCTGATTTCCCCGGTGTGTTGATTACTGCTGTTTGTATTTATGCCCTGTGTGTTCTGCTGCCTGTTGCTCGTCTGCATTAATCTCCTCCGTCATCCTGAGTGGTTTCCCTGCGTCTCTCTGTCCTTCTCCCCGTTCGGTTATCATTTCAGCTCTTTAGTTTTCCCAGTTTAGGTTTACTCAGTTCTGTTTGTCGCTGTGTATTTACCACCTCCATTAATGAAGCTTCCTCACATCAGAGCAGCCACACAGCTCCTCCTACGAGCCGGGACAATGCTGGCACATCTCTCTCTGTTCCCGATGTGTTGTTTCTGTTCCGTTAAAGTGAGTTTCAAATCTCTCCAAGGATCTGTCGTCAGCCTTAAAACGTTTCATTTCCTTTTCTGTATATCAAGGAAGGATGTGTACACATATTGTTTCCTCACCAACTCATTTTCCCTTTGACTAGTTCCTTTAACATGTTGACTAGTTTTCCATCACGGTAACCACAGTCAGCAGAAACCAAGCACAGCCACAGTTCGTTCTTTATGCTGAGGGTTTATTTCAGTTCAGTTCTAAAGAGAGGTTAAAGGTCAAAGCAACAGTGGATAGAAGTGATGTAATAGGCAGAAGAACATTTAGGAACAGTCGTTTCATGTGAGGCGTGAGCGGCAGAGGATCTGTGCGAGTGTAAAGACAGCTGACATGAAGAAGACAGTAACAGCTTTACACCACAGAGCTCCAGCTGCTGACGTAGCAGCTCCGCTGACACAGAACAGAGCCGCCTGCAGACGCTGCTGATGTTTACATCATCCTCTGATGCAGGCCACAGTGTCAGCTCCCTAATACTGATTCAGCACACGAGCTGTTCCCCAGGGAATAATTACATGTGCATTATTAATATTAAGCAGTCTTACAAAAACAAAATGCAAATGTTACCTAAAAATCTTTGAGCACAATTTAACCTCAGAAATGTCCAGAGCTCCCGCCTCAGTGCTGCCGTGCTCCTACGTGACTGTCTGTGACGTGTAAAGTAGCTTTAAAGCCATAGGTGGGCGGCTCCACCTACATTAGACTGATGTTAGCGAGCGAGGGTGTGCCTGGTAGAGCACCAGTAAGGGTTCGCTCAGAGAGCCTCTGTGGAGACAGTACAGACTCTGTGTCAGGGCTTCATGGAGCACCAGACTCCCGCTCTCATCCGTGTAGCGCAGCTGGAAGCCCAGAGCCTCCACGGGCTTCGCAGTCAGCACAGCAGACACATCGAAGACGTCGTAGCCGGACGGCGGCCGCTGGTCCAGGGCCAGCTGTCTCTCCTCCAGGACGGGACGTTCGTCCAGGCGTCCTCGTGAAGCAATGACACTGTGCAGAGTGACAGACACGCTGAGCGGCTGAGGGTGGAGGGCTTTCCTGAACAGGACCAGCTCTGCACCCATCATGAAGGGGCTCAAGCTGGTGATGTTGAACCAGATCCATCCCTGCGGGCCTGCAAAGCATCAAATACAGAGTGTTAGAAGGACTCACACAGCTCCGCCCCTGTAAAGGCTCAGAATCACTGAAGTCCGATGTATTCTTCAAAGATGATTGTAAATATGCACCAAAGGTTCATTCATTTGAAGAATTAAAAACAAAATAGAAAAATCAGCACTGCATGTCGTCTTTTTTCTCTTGGTGGTGAGAAACTTTACAGCAGCAGCGATGAGCAGATTTCAGTAGAAACATCTGAAGATCGTTCTGTCTGCATGTGAAGACATTGAAAGCAGAGAAACTAAAGGAAACACTATCAGAGGGAGCACATGACAGTGACGAGAGGGACCATACAGGAAGTCCAAACTCAAGGCCAAACATGCAACGTCAGGGTTTCTCGTGAACAATAAGACGTTTGTTGCTGCAGCAGAAAGAAGATGCAGCGGTTACTTCATGTCACACGTCAGTGATGCAAATTTAAAACACACCTTAAGTGAAATACAGCAACAGTTCAAGCTGTTCTGATAACGCAGGGATGTTGCTGTGGCTCACAAAGTGTCAGCTTAGTTTTATTTGTCCTCTAAATAGCATCAAAAACATCGAAAATCACTGCAGATGATAAAAGATCCGCTCGTGTGCTCGTTACCAGCCAAGGAGCTGATGCGCTTTATTATTGTAGTTTGTTAAAACATTTCTGTTCCTGTTCTGGTCCAGTTGGACTTCAGCTCCAGATCCAGATGTTACCTGTCTATGTGCAGCTGTGTTCAGCTGGAGCACAGCTATAAGCTAATGTTCACGCCTACACTTAAAGTGACCAAAGCTACAAAGCTGTCCTGTAGCCACGCTGATGATGATGAGTTCACATAACTATACTGAGCAGTGGGCTGTACTGTTGTTATTAGTGGAGTGAGGAGGATGAAGAGGAGGGGGAGGATGGTACAGAACAGTTTGCTGGAAAAAGTTATTTTATGCAGGCTTTGTGTGGCCTCCAGCAGCACGCATGGATATGAACAGCATGGCTGCCACTACGCTCCTCTCCACTCATGAAACAGGGATACATGAAGCTCTGTGGTGAGTCTGCACGACTAAGGGGGAATTCAAAAAACAGCTATAGCACCAGTTTGTTGTGCTACAGGTCTGTGGAGTGGCAGTGGGATTTCCCAGTGTCTGTGTTGAATGATGCTACTTCAGCTGATTCGCTGAACTGTCTCTGTGAGATTAACAGACTGGAATAATGCGCATGTTTCTCATTTTAGCTGCTTTGGCACAAATGGTGCTTTAACCTGTTGATAACTAAAGATTCCACCTTAAAACTGCAGGATTGGCTCTGTGATTATTCTTAAACGCTACAATACCCAACTAATTAAGCTGCTTTTGAAGGCAACATTTTAATGTTGACTTGAGGTTTGCACGTGTGAAAGGGACTGACTGCATTTCATTAATATTAATTACAAGGCACTGCAAGCATGACACTGTGATTGGCAGCAGAACCCTTACAGTTCATGTGCTGTCAGCTGGACGTGCAGGACCTTGAAGCCCTGCACGGCCATGTTTGTGGCCACAGTCGCTCTGCAAGTGCTCCAGTGAAACATACGAACCCTTACATGACACCATGCTCCAGTTCCTCATCCACACACGGGGAACTTGCTGTTTTCTTGCTTTACTGCAGATCACGGTCTTTGATCATATCGTTATTGTCAAAGCAACATGTAAAGGATTACTGTGTTAAAGGAAGACTTTGAAATCCTTACCGCTGACACTCCGAAACCCCTGCACCAGCGTCCCGTCTGATTTCCCCAAATCCTGCACCTCCAGCGTGTCCAGCTTCTGGTAAACCTTCCTCATGTAAGGATGTGGTTTAGCATGGTGGCTTGCTGACACTTTGTTGATATGCAGCATTTCCAGAATAGCTTTGTCGAGCTCCTGCTCATCCTCGGCGTTTCTCTGCTGATCCATCAACAACAAGCCCGTTACAGAGCACAGCAGGAGGAAACCCAGCGCCACATCCGAAACCTCCAAATGTGTTCGTCCAGCCATTCTCACTTTCATTGTTTCCACCTTTATCCGAGAGGGTCAGATATCAGCACTTCTGCTGCGCTGCTGCAGACAGTCCACCCGGCAGCGTAACAGTGTGTGCAGGAACCCCAGGAGCTGTCAGAGCTTAGTGAACCTGAGGAATGCTACTTCCCCTCGAAAATACCTTCACATGGAGTTTAATGAAGCACAGTGCTGCACTCTCTGAACAACCAACCAGTGGGCCGATGCACTGGAAACCATGGCCATGTGACTCACCACACATACTCTCCATTAATCAGTCTTGATACATTTAAGCAGAAATAAATGCAATGAAAGCATCTTTATGAATATGTGGCTGCTTTAGAAGAGAGTTTATTAGTTACAGATCAAACATCATTCTCTACTCACCTGATGATGGTAAGAAGGCTGCATTGTAACAGAAGAGGCCTCCAGCTTGTGGGAGCACACCTGGACTGCTACATGGACCCACGTTCCCCTTCAGTGTTTACACCTCACTGCTTACGTGGCTGTCGTGGTGTCTTGTTTGACATCCCTTTACAGCATCAAGTTTGGGACAGTGCCTTTAAATTAGCACAGCCTCTCTCTGGGCTCAAACTTCAAGCAGATCCTCAGCTTCCCTGGGAAGTGCTGGAGAGGAGGATCCATCAGCTATGTGATCCTTGGAAACAAAACACCAGCTGCTTTTCCTCCTGGAGTTGTGTGGCTTTGCATGTATGATGTTATACAACTGGAACATGGTGCTGCCCCCTGCAGGTAAGCAGCAGCTACTATCCAGGTCATGTATTACCCAGAGGCACTTCTTTACATTAGTGCCCTGTGAAGCCTTTAATCTGTGCTTTCGTTCAGTAATTACAAACTACTACACACTGGCTGTCAGAGTGTTTCCACTCTGGCTGCAAGAGGAGGAAGGCGTCTCTACTTGTCTCTCGGGGGCGGAGTTTGTTACCCAGAAAGGAGCCAGATTCTTTCAATGAGGCAGTTGAGAGGAGAAGGAAGGAAGTGCCAGCTGTTCAGGTAAGAACATGTTTAAGTGGTGATCTTTGTTGGAGGACCTTGTGCTGTTGTCTTGCACGTCTTCTTCATCTCCTTTTGTTCTTGTGTGTTTTTTAGCTTCATACATCTGTCTTCATGTGTGCATGCTATTGTGCTGACATTCACCTTAAATCTGAGGACTGCACTGAGCTTGAATACAGCAGGATACGTGCTCCATATAAAACTTGTTAAAACTCGTAATTATTACTAACTGTGCATTTAAGGAGGATGATGAGCTTCAGACAACAAAAACATGCTCGTGCTGTGTCCTGCATGATGTTCAGCTGTGCACAGATTCATCACTCTGAGCTCCTCTTTCTTCCTTCACTTATATGCAGTCTCTTGGACATTTTGCTGTACTCTACTCAATGGCAGTGACATGTTAGCAGCCTGTGATTTCAACAGCGTTACCTTTTTCCCCTCGTGGCTTTAAAAAGCGCTGGCTGCTGAAGGTCCCGTCATTATGTCGATGAGACGATGAGACGAATGAATGGAGCAGTTACACATCAGCGTTGTGTGCTGGGCTTGGAAAAGAAACCAGGGAGGTCCTCATCTTATTTAAGGGATTATGAAATGCTGTTTGACCTTAAGAATATTTTATGACCTTATCGGAGACGCACCACATGTCAGCTTGTTGTGTGTCCCCCACCATCATCCGTCAGGATCACCACAGCCTGTGGTTCAGGAGTGGACAGCAGACAGATCATGTCTTGCTGATGTACTGTGTAAGGACTGTAACACAAGAGCCAAAACAGGAAGAGGATCAACCCAAAGTGCTGCAGGCAGCATAACACTTGGACCTTTCCCAGGACTCCTGCCTCCACACTGATGCACATCAGGCACAGAGACATCCAGCTCTGTGAGAGGACTCGACACACAGACATCAGCATCATGCAGCGCCATGTAGTCCTGGACAGTTATCTGTCCTGCCATGCTTTGTTTGTCCGCTCCATCTCTTCCACAACACTGATGCTGAGTGATGAGCTCTGGCTGTCCAAAGCTGTTGGATAAGGTCCGTGTCCAGACTCTGTCCAGGATGGTTCTGTAGTTTCATTATAGAGACTCTGTGCATCCACACAGAGCAAACTGCTGTCATCACGCTCCATTAGCTACTGTACCCGAACACACAGTATCTGTCTGCAGGTACAGATGTGTGCTGCATATTTACAGCTGTGTACTTGACATGCAAACACATTTTGTAGCAGCTGTCGTCGTTTTGAAAAACATTTGGAGCACAGCAGCATTTTTCCACTCCAGCACCTTTGACCTGAGCTGTGTCTGAGGAGGTCTGATCGCACGACTGCAGCCAACAAATACATCTTTTAAAAATAAACAAAAGTTCTGAACAACAGCTGTTATATACTCTGCAAAGCATTGTTCAAACTAAATGAAAACTGGAAGCTCAAAGCATGTCGGTCAGTTTGTGAAGCTCATCAATAGTTATTGTGTGCACCAGATTATAAATTGTTATGAGAGGAATTCATTACATCAGTGTGGTGAACAAAACCACAGAGAGAAGATCTCTGACCGACAACCAGGAATGACAGAGGGGCGCACTGCATCTCTAATAACAATCAATTTAACTTTATTTACACAGCGCCAAGTCACAACACAGTCGCCTCGAGGTGCTTTATATTGTAAGGTAATAATACATACAGAGAAAGCCCAACAATCATGTGACCCCCTGTGAGCAAGAACTTTGGCGACAGTGGGAAGGAAAAACTCCCTTTTAACAGGAAGAAACCTCCAGCAGGCTCAGGAGGATACTTGGGTTTCACTGAAGTTTCAGAATAAAGGTCCATCATTTACTCAACTGCTCTGTGTTGTTATACATCTGATCGGCATCATTGGAAATCTATGCTGACTGTACATGGAGAGTATTTACACAGGAGGACAGAAAGTACAGCTTTGTGCTGTCACCTCATCTTTCTACCCGGTTAAAGCACACACTGTAACTTCACACGCTTTTGCAAAACAAATGTTTCATTTTTACCTGGACCAGCGCACTTTGGGGAGCTTTCTCTCTTAAATGCGTAGTACTACATCGAGAGGTTGAGGATGAACAATCAGAAAAGCTTTCTTGAGACACACTAAAGCTCTGACCAGTGGAAATCCAGTTTTCCCACACAGCTCCCACACATGCGGGACAAGCTGCAGCATGTTCCCTGCACAGAGGGTGATTATAAGGTGCTTCGTGTGTGAGGTCTGGGACAGCTGTCCTACCTGAGGAACACGCTGAAAGAATGTGGAGGGTTGAGATCAGCTTTCAGATACTGAACAGCTCTGATCTGCATCCTCAGCCTGATCGACAGTCAGACAGGACTAAGCTGTATTGATTACTGTGGAAAAGTAACGGCTCCAGAAACGAGACAGTCTGTGTAAGCTAAAGTGGGCAGCATGTGAAAACACTAACAATCTAAAGCATCCTGTAGGAATTTATTTAGCAGTTGGGTTAATGAAGCCTTTCCCACTGGAGCTGTCCTAAAGAAGTTTGGCAGGAGCAGGCGTATGTGTCCCAAACATGTCTGGAGCTGTCTCGTTGCTGTTCCCTCACTTATAATTACCAAAACCACAAACAGCTTTGTGTCGCTGGTTTCACAAAGCGCCAGTGTGTTTACTCCAGCTTCATGCTCTTTGTTTCTGGTGCCACTGATGGAGCTACAAAGGAGTGACAGAGATAACATTCATACTGAAACATGTCCAAGGTGAAAGCTTCTATTACACCTGTTTCATTTGGAGCTGCTTGTTTGGTTTGACATGTTCATTTAGACCCAATAGTGTAAGTTTATATCAGCATCATGTTTTCAATCGTTTTCATTTGTAGAGCACATAATTACTCAGTGGGTTAGTTGGTGGGTGGGTGGAGGGTCTTTCTCGCAGTCTTATTCAGGATGTGTGACCAGCAGCTTGGGGGAAATGATTATTTGAACCCTTTATAAATTAGAAAGAAATGAACAATCACTCATTTGCATCTTTAGTTTTAATGGAGAGAACATCACCCACAAATCCAAAAACACGTCATATAAAAGTTCCAATGATTTGCAGGCTGTGATTGGCTCCATTACAGATACTCCTGATCTCCACCCAGCCGCTGGAGAAAGCACATCTGTCCACAGAATGATGGTGTTTTCCCCCCCAGCCTCTCCACCACCATGGACCTGACCAAAGACTGGTCAAAGGATGTCAGGGTTGTAGATCTTGTTGGAAAGGTGACAACTGTTGGTGCAGTCATTCAGAAACAGAAGAAATGTAAAAGAACCATTAATCACTCTGGTCTGGAGCTCCTGGGAACATCTGGCCTCATGGGGTGTGGATGATCATCAGAAAGATCCTCACTGAAAGAGCCTGATGCTCTGGAGGCGTCTGGGACCAGAGTCCCCAGGAACAACACTGATAACACATAAAGGCAAACGTTTCCATCATCAGTGGCTGATGCCCTGTTTGGGAATCAAACTGTCTTGAAGCAACTCACTGGAGACTCTGCAAATATTTTGGTGACTAGCTAGAAATGATATGCTCACAGCATCATGAGTGTCATCATATCCTGTTCACTTTATTTCCCATTACCATCCCACCTACAGTCTGATGGTGCCACAGAGGTCAGGGGTCATACTGACACTCTTCATGTATGAAATGCTTTGAACTGAAATCTTTTCGCTTCCTTTGCAGTTCCTGACTCATCCTCCCGCCTGGCACAAGCTCAAAGCCAGGAAGCTGAATCAGCATGCAGCCAGAGTAAAGTCCAGCAGGGATCCTTTCATTGGCTGAAGAGTTGAACTGAAACATTTTCCTGAAGGTGATCGTGCTCTTGTTTGCTGCAGGCCTGAAGGATCCTCGAGACGTTGGCTTGTGACTGACAGCAATGGGTTCACCTGTTCGACTCCTGGCCTGGATGTGCCTTCCTCTGCTTTTGGTTGAAATAACCTGTGCATTGCATGGTTCCCTTGTAAAAGTCAACAAGGGGTTAAAAGTGAAACGAGGCCAATCGGCCTACCTTCATGTGGAGGACTTGCAGTTCCACATTCCCCATCAGAAGGATTCGTGCAAGTTGGAGGTGGTGGTGAATGAGCCCATAACTCAGCGAGTAGGAAAACTGGTGCCTCAGGTAATAAAAGCAAAGCTGTTATTGGACGTCATGTTTCACACTAAACTTCTTATTGACCACTGAACACCCAGTTGTAGTATTTCACGTCAAAAGTGAATTTGATCCATTAGTATTTCTTTTAATTGTATAAAACAGTAATTATGACATGATGAGTGACGGAGCAGCTACTTAAACATCACAATGAAACTGTTTATATCAGCTTCTCACTCACTATTCTGGCATTCCCAATAATAATGATTAGAAATTGATAATCATTTAATCATTAATTATAAACTAATTTAACATAGTCTTATAAAAGCCCAGTGACAAAACAACCATGGGACCAGTTTACCCAGTCTGGGACAGAGTTTTCTAGGCCCCAGGCTGGATCCAGGTGGGAGCTTGAAGGACAGAATCTGGTTTGTTTCATCAGATGATCTGCATGTGAGGTGAGCTGTCAGCTGATCAAACTGATCACTGGTGATGGGGTGGTGGGGGTGGGACAGGCCCTAACACAGTCAGGGTCTCTGGGAGCCTTTGTTCAGAGGCATCAAGTTCCAGCTCAGGCAGAGTTGCTACAGCATTCCAAAGGAGGCTGGGAACGCTGACTCCAAATGCAGCGTGATCCCCACAACGCTGTGACGCAACTGCCTGCTGGTGTCTGTTGAGCTAATGGAAGACACCAGAGGTGAAAGGAGCTGTCAAAAGGAGGAGTGAGGGGTGGTGTTTCCCATCTTCAAGAAGGCTGAGTGAAAGTGTGCTTCAACTATAAGGGAGATCACAATACTCGGCGTCCTTGGGAGGCTTCTTCCTCCATAGCCTGTCTCCTGATATGCAGCAGAAAATGGATGGATGGGCTCGGTCCGCTCTGGCACGACTGCCAGCAGAACCCCAGACGCCACAGCAGCCTGCAGCGGGCTGCAGAGCCCACGGGCTCGTCACCGCAGCCTGCTGTGGCTTCTGCTCCGTGGCTGCTGGGCGACCCCACGTCTGTCCTCAGCTCCTACCAGGAAGGTGGCGCAGTAGCCTCTCCGGTGGTCCTTCTTGGGCTTTCACACTCTGGGGGGCCTTTGGATGTCTGGCCCGGGTCTCCTCCATATCTGCGTCATGCTCTGGGGGGCGGGGCTACAGCTTCCCACACCCTCTAGCAGATGTTACACGGAGAAACCTTTTGAACTCAAGCTCACGCACAGACTTTATCTTCCTTGGCTGCTTTAAAGCACATCGTGCGCTGTCCGTGTTGCGTGCTGCTCAATAACATTCAATATTTAGTATTTACTGTTACTTATACCTGTGCAGGTTGTTGCTCTCATCTCTGTGTTGTTCTCTTTGTTCTTCTTTTAACAGGTGATCCAACAGATTTTCTCTTACTGTCCCCTCTGTTTCTCTTCCTCTCTTTCTCTGTGATTGTCCAATTTGTAATAATTTAAAATAAAGTAAATAAATAAACAATAATAATATAGCATTGCCATATTGTTCCTATTGAAAAAATAAATCTTTCCTGGTTGCCAAAGTATAGAAGAGAAAAAACTGAATGGACAGTGTTTTGATGTTATTCAGGTGTTGTTCAGACTGCCAGAGGCTGATCTCTGTTGATCTCAGACAAATTTCACCTCCAACCGCTCAGTGTGGTTTTCTTACACTGTCCAGTTATAGGTCAGGTCTTAGAAAACCCCCGTTTCTATTTATTTTCTGTTTAATTAGAGATATATATAGAGATATATACTCTTTTGCCTTTGTTGAATAGTGTAAAGTTAGACAGGACACTGTGGGGAAGTAGAGGGGGAAGACCCACAGCAGTGATCTGCAGCTCAGACATGTGACATGTAGTCGCCATGACGCTGAGCTAAAGCAGCACCCAGGAAACATTTCTGAAAAGAGCCAAAAATGCTGCAAATAAACTTACTGTGAAAAACTTGAGCTGTATGATGAAACATGTTTGTTCAGTGACGATGGCTTTGACTCGTTGTGCTTGGTGGTTTTCACCTCACAGGTGTTTGATTGTGATTATCTGGCTGATGAAGTAAAGTACGTCCACAACGGCTGCCCATTGTTGACAGAAGACACTGTCAAGCTTCGCCTGTACAGGTAAACATCTGCTGAAGTCCTTCATGCAGGCTTTTAAAGAGACTGTATATTTCACACATGAAGAAACACATTTCTGAATCATTTCCTTTTTACAAGACTCTTTACTGGGACACAGTTTGTTATCTGTGAAGGTCTGTTTTTCTTTGACATCAGATTCACAGAGACAGAGACATACATGGAGGTCTTTGCCATCCATGTAGAAATTATGGAACCTGAGTGCACCATCATTAGGTTGGGGCCAAAATCCCTGGAGGTTCCCGAGTTCTACAGCCTCTCGAATGCTGTGGATGGAAATGTGGTCTCCTTCCACTATGAAAGCAGGTCAAGCTTGGATTGTAGCATCCATCTGAATAGTCACGACACCCATCTGCCAACCCACGGGCAGCTGGTCACAGGGGAACCAGAGAAAGCCACCAGGAGAGGGGATGAGCCTGAGACTTTCATCCATTTGCGTCAGCAGCTGGGTAATCCATGACACTGGTTGAATATTAGATCCTAAAATCAAAATAAAATAACGAGGAAAAGTCATTTTTATGCTTCACTGAGAGCAGCTAGCAGTGCACGAGGCATTTCATGGACGCCCGGCCTTCATGTTCTTGTGAATACATCTAAAACATGAAATGAACATTGACCTGGACTCCAGGATGACCTGATCAGATGTTGGTGTGACTGAAGCTCACAGAATGTCGAACACACTGAATTATGTAAACGCAAAGTCATCTTCACTGAGATGTCAAATCAGTTTTAGATATACCAATTTGGAGCACCGTCCATAACAATATTTTCATTATATTTGCCTTTGGCATGGCAGCTACTTGAGGTGTCACACTGAATGTAACCAAAATCCAGATGGTGATGTTATGGTTTGGTCATGGTTACGTGTCGTGTCATCATGTAGACAACAAAGCCAGAGCAACGTGTCGATCTGAAGACTGCCTGAAGGGTCTGAAGCTGGTGAAGCTCACCAAAGTTTCCTGTGAGGACTTCCTGGTGATGGGGCTGAGGTATCAGCATACAGACCCTCCATCTCCACATGTGGATTACATTGCAGTCAGACTGGATCTGAAGGACACCAGGAGTGGCAGCATATATCAGGTAATTATACACCTTATATGTACTTCACTTTAAGTTTCCATGAATTACACATTTGATAGAAAATTCTTCTCCTGGTGTGTTTTAAGTCTGAACAGGCCTGGATCCCAGTGCAGATCACTGGTGCAATGCCCAACCAGCCTCCCACACCAGCCTACATGTCCACGTTTGTTCTGGAAGTCGACCAGTTCATCCTTACTCCGCTGTCCACTGCTACGCTGGATGCTGACGACGAAGAAACTCCCAAACAGCTTTTAGTGTTTAACGTCACGACACCTCCTCAGGACGGCTTCATCACACATCTGTCTGACCACACTCGCCCAGTCTCCTCCTTCACGTGGCTTGATCTCAATGACATGCTCATTGGATATCAGCCTGCTAACTTCTCTCATAACCAACGCAGGAATTATGAGGTCAGCACATCCAGCTTTACTGCTCTTTTTTCATGCATTATGTCTTTGTGTCCTGGTGTGTAAAGCTTCTGTTTAATTACAGGTGGAGTTTGAAGTTCATGACTTTTATTTTGAGAAGAGCCCACCACTTACTGTTCACATGTCTGTAAGGACTGCAGACACAAACGCTCCAAGGGTGTCCTGGAACATGGGTACGTCATCACTGTCACATGACCTGAGCATTCTGGTTGGTTATAACTAAAAATATAGTCAAAGGAGCATGCAAAGAAAAGCGTCTGGACTTGAAGAAGCTTCTCGGATGAGAGGTGAAACGTCTTCAAGTAACTTAAAGAAGTCCAGACGCTTTTCTTTGCAAGCTCCTTTGACTACGATGACCTGGATGACTGAGAACCTTCACAGAACTAAAAATATAGACTGTCAGGTTATTGTTTTGGTGTTCAAGAAAACAAAGTGATGTTTGTAATTTGCTGTAAACATATAGAAAGACATTTCATCTTTCCGTCTTTGGTGCTGCTGGTGTCCTCCAGAATGACCAGTTACATGCATTTTAACCATTAACACTTTGGTTTGTAGGTCTCAGCCTGTTGGAGGGTCAGTCTCGTCCAATAACGTGGGAACAGCTTCAGATCGTGGACAACGACAACCTGGATGCCGTTCGTATCATAACTGTGGACGGCCTGCAGCATGGACGGCTAACAGTCAGAGGTGCTAACACAATTTATTTATATGGCGCCAAATCACAACAACAGTCACCTCAAGGAGCTTTACACTGTAAGACAAAGACCGTACAATAATAGAGAGAAAACAGAGAAAACTCAACCCATGAACAAACGTTTTGGTACCAGTGGGAGGGAAAAACAGGAAGAACCAGGCTCAGGGAGGGGCGGGGCCATCTGCTGCGACGGGTTGGGGCTGAGGTGAGGAAGACGGGACAAAGACACGCTGTGGAAGAGAGGTTAATAATAACTAACAATTAAATACAGAGATTTGTATAAACACACAGATTGTGAAAAACAGCTGCAGCGCAGTACCTGTAATACCTACAGCATGCTCTAATCGCTCTAATAGGATATTATGGTCGACAGTATCGAATGCTGCACTGAGGTCTAGCAGGACAAGCACAGAGATGAGTCCACTGTCAGAGGCCATAAGAAGATCATTTGTAACCTTCACTAAAGCTGTTTCTGTGCTGAGCTCAGAAACCTGACTGAAACTCTTCAAATAAACCATTCCTCTGCAGACGATCAGAAACATATTTCCATGACAGAAAGTGTTGCAATGCTAACAAACGAATGGTGTCATTGTGTAGTCTCAGCTGAATCTAAATGAGAGACCTGTTCACATTTCATATGAGCCTTTGAGCTCCTCCATCACTTAAGCCGGAGAAAGTTGGTGTTCAAAAATTGTTTGATGTCATCTTTTTGTCCATTTTGTTGAAAAAATGAAATTATGGAAACATTGTTGCATTTCTTGCTTAGTCTGTCTGGAGCTGTCTGTGGGAACAGTGTTATCACCCAGCCAGTGTTTGACCCCCACAGTGGGATCTGTCCCGTGCACAGTTTCACACGTCACCATTTGGTCATATTTGCACTGACGTCTTGGTTCGGATGCTGCCTGTATCTGTATCTGTTTGACTGTAATTGTTTGATATGATTCCAGGTACAAAGGGCTTCATGTTTACTGTCAATGACATAAAAGGGGGAGTGGTCTGCTATCACCATGACGACAGTGACTCCACCAAAGACTTCATAATCTTTCGCATCACTGACGGTCATCATCAGACCCGGCACAAGTTCCCCATCAAGATCCTCCCCAAGGATGACACGCCTCCTTTTCTTATCACCAACATGCTGCTGGAGGTCCCTGAAGGCCACACAGCTCTGCTGAGAGGCTCCATCCTTCAGGCCTCTGACATGGACTCCAGTGATGACTACATCCTCTTTAACATTACCCGCCCCCCTCAGTCAGGAGAGGTTATGAAAATTCCTGGACCAGGGAAAACAGGTCGGAAAATTAATCATGTGTTTATACTTGTATCGTACCGAGCGTCTCTTTGTGTTCTAACCACGTCGTATCGTACGTACTGGTTTTAATCCAGGTTACCCTGTCAGCCACTTTTTGCAGAAGGACCTGTCTCAGTCAAAGGTTTACTATCGTCATCTTGGACATGAGGTGTCTGATGATTGGTTTGAGGTGGTACTGTCTGATTTCCATGACCCACCCAACCTATCAGAGGCTCAGGTGTGTAGCACTGTCTCACCGTAAAGATACTGTAATTTAGTTTGGATGAGGATGTACTATTGAGCGAAGCACCAGGCTGCTCTGACACAGCTCAGTCACATTTATCTATATTCCCCAAAGACTAAATACTCCTCATTCTTAAGCTAACCTCTAAATGTAGCAGCAGAGAGCTTCACATCTATGGATACGTTTTTAAACGGCTCTTGGCTAAACAGGTGAACACAGTGAAATCTCGTTTCCTTGTAAAGTTCATGAAAAAAGAAGCTGAAACTCTTCCCTTTGTCTTTGATTTCACATGATGTCCAGGAACACAGCCCAGAGTGCCCCACACAACGTGCACTGGCAGCACATGGGGCGCATACATAACCTATCTCGTCAGATTCTTTGTTGTTTATTTGCTTGTTTGTTTGGAGGTGGTGATGGTGCACGTGGAGCCGGTTCCCGACAAACCTCCTAAAGAGGTTCCAGGTTCCAGTCGGAGTCTTGTGCTCAAAGAAACGGACGTAGTCCACATCACACGGCAGCAGCTCCACTTTGTAGACCAGCAGTCAGCTGACAGAGAGCTCACGTTTACTGTGACTACTCCACCTTTTTACTCTCGTCCCCACAGGTGAGTCGCCTCAGCTTCACAAACCTGCTGTGGGGAAATGTTCGGTCTGAATTTTTGCTGTCTTTGTGTTGTCGTCTTACTGAGCAGCAATCCGGACGCGGGGAGGCTGTTTCTGGTCGACAGCATACCCAAATTTACCAAAGACGCCAACGCGCCAATGCTGAGGGTCTTCACTCAGGTAAACCTTTATTTCTTAGTCAGGTAGATGTTGCAAGCACATATGTGGTCTGGCTCAAAACTCTGGTTCCTTCCTGTTTGCAGCATGCAGTAAACTTCATGAAAGTAGCCTACATGCCTCCTATCATGGACATCGGCCCGCACCCCCAGCAAGTCCAGTTTGTTCTCTCTGTAACCAACCATCGAGGTAAAACAGTCACTGGGATCTGCTTTAACATCACTGTAGAGCCGGTGGACAACCAGCCGCCACAGGTGGAAAAGAAAACGATCACATTCGTATCTTTTATCACATGCAGCAATGTGAATGCATAAAATAAACGTGATTACATTCTCCTTCAGGTTGTTTCCAAGCCTCTGACCGTAGATGAGGGAGGGGAGTGCAGGCTTGGCCCTGAACACTTGCTGCTGTCGGATGAAGACTCTTCAGAAGAAGCTCTGCGGGTGGAGCTGCAGAGGGAACCCCAGCATGGGGCTCTGCATCTCAGTGGCCTCCTGATGAAACCAGGGCAAAGCTTCACTCTGCAAGATCTGCAAAGCCACAACGTTCGGTCAGACGATCTTAGTTCTGTTTGCCGCTGACGATTTAAAATGCTTTGCATGTCTCTTGCATGTATAGGAACGATTGGGATTACGTCTTCCTACACTGCGTTCTGGAGCTTGCACATATAATCTTCTTATACAGCCGATCACCTCTGTCTGCAGTTTTTCATTTGCACTGCCAGCTTTTGCAGAAACAGTTTATTCCTTTCTCAGGATCATGCAGTCATGTGCTTGTCTTAATGGAGCATCCATGCAGCATCCCAGTATCTGGAGTTTCCAATCTTATCTTGCTACCATAAAGCATCTAAAGTAACCTGGTGTAGCTGCTGCTGGATAGTGACAACAGGAGCCTCTGTGAGCACAAGGTGTCCTTTTAAGGTGCTGGTGCTCAGGACTCTGCATGATTAATGAAATGTTCCATCATTTCCTCAACAAACACAATCAATACAAACCAGGCTTATTGTATAATAGCAGTATTTGTACTTGCTGTTGACTCATTGGTTCATTTTTAGGATCTTAAATTGTCTTCGCTCTCGCTCGCTTCTGTTTTTACTGTTGTTCTTCCTCAGTCACCGTCCTCTTCACCCTCTCTGTAGGTGATTACTTTAAACATCTGATTCCATGTTAAGATGACACATCCAAGTCATATCTGTGTTCATCTGTCATATAGGTACAGTCATGACAGCTCAGAAACTACACAGGACAACATTGAATTCACTGCAACAGACGGGACCAGCTCAGTCATTTTTGTTTTGCAAGTGATGGTAATTAAAGAAATGCCCAACATCCAACACAAAACAGAGAGTTTGCACTTGCTTCACCCTCTTTGTCCATTTCCAGGTGAAGCCCATCAATGATGAGGTCCCAGTAGTCGGTGCAGGTTTGAAAGCAGGTCTCAGCTGTGCAGAGGGGCAGGAAATAGTCCTCACCGCAGAGTACATCTATGCCACTGATAGAGACAGCGACAACAGCAGCCTGTACTTCCTAATTGTGCAGCAGCCGCATCACGGTGTGGTGCTGAGAGAAGGTGCAGCGGTGGATCGCTTCATCCAGGCAGACATCACCGCAGGGATCGTCACATATAAACACACAGGTGCAAACAGAGAAAGAGTCGTATACCTATTATAGATATATGCAAGTCATTAGTGTGATGGCTGATGCTGTTGGATGGATGGTAACAGTAACATCAGGAATCTCATGTGACTGATGGTCTTAGAAGCATATTTTAAGACCAGTTTCTCTCATTGAACGCTTGGTAACATCAACGTTTTCTGTGATTGGATATGACCTGGTCTCATTCTGCTCCTTTTAGAAACCACAGTCATGGGTAATAAACATGTAACCTCAGGATGTGCCTGTCAGCCATCGGTACTCACAGTCTGGAAATTTCAGTAGCACACATGTCACCTCGTGTCATCCGGTTCACCTGCCTCTCAAACACTGTCATAATGATGTAAAGCCCCGACAAAAGCTGGGACGCTGAATAAGACACAAGTAAAATATTGCAATGATGTGTAAATCAGACAAACACACATTTATTTCAAATATATGAAACACATTGAAAATATGAGAAATGTATTTAATTCAATGAAAGAAATGAATCTTTCCTTGTAGCAGCAGTTGATGCACGTCTGGAGACCCGGTGCTGAACTCTTGTTGTCCTCATGTCGAGGACAGTCCAGAGCTCTTCTTTGTCATGTTTGTTTCAGCATTGATCAGAGCTGATGTTTGGTCTCGTCTTTGGATCACAAATTTCTTCAGATTTTCAAAATCTTTTGACGACATCCTCCTGCGACCCAGACTGTTAGTTTATGTTCCCTGTCTGTGTCTTTTGACCTATGTGAGCTACCTGCTAAAACAATGATGTTTCATGTGGCCTCCAAAGAGGCAGAAATCACAAAAAAGTTCACCTGAAAGAGACTTTTTCCTTTCTCAGAAGGATATTATGCAGATGATGGTGGTGAGGAGGACCCGACGTGCAGACACTCAAAGGCGGAAAGTAAACTTAGATTTATTGTTAGTATTAAATCCGGTTCTTTGTGTTCTTTACGGCAAAGACAGACACGGCTCAAAGTGGCAAAACTGAGAATACAAACAAACTAAGCAGACAGAACACACAGAGTGGACATCCCAACACAGAGGAACACACAGGGCTTAAATACACAGCAAATCAGGGCTAACGAGACAGGGGAAGCAAAACCTGATACAATAACCTGAGACACAGAAAGTAAAACAGGAAACATAACGGAGACGCGGACTTGACAAGGGGATACAGCAGAAAGCAAAAGACCAGAAAAGATCAGTAATATCAAAATCAACATGAATAATGTAAAAACTCCGGGTGGCATCCCCAGGTCTGCTCACATCAGGGGCTATTACAATAAACAGGAAGCATGCAGACTGAGACACAGAACAGGAAACCAGAAACTATCACTGACAAAGAATAATCCGAAGAGTCTCAGTGGAAGCAGGAAATACTGCGTCACCCTCGACTGATTCCCGTCTGTGGTCTCCCACCAAGCTGTCAAATTATCAGTTCACATGATATAAATGTTACTGAGGTGTGACAGAGACGCAGCTGCTCCTCTAAAGGTTCTTACCACGTTTGTGGTTTTAGAAGTAGAGATCGGACTCGCTCCTCGCCATGACACCGTCACCTTTGTCATTTCTGACGGAGAGACGGAGACGCTGGCTTTATGCTGCAGTGGAGGGAGTCCTGTCAGGACCAGCAGCACCGCTCACCTGAGGCAGACGCTACCCGTGTACGACCTGCAGATCACCGTGTTTCCTGTTGACAGCCAACCACCTACGCTAGAAACACGTGAGCGTCTCACCTTTAGTCACTCAGGGAAAAGCAAAATGTACTTTGTTGATATCGACGCCCTGTTTGCTTGTTGGTAGCAGACATCTTTAAAGTGAATGAAGGTGGGACGGCCCCCATTACTGCGGCTCACCTGAAAGCCTCCGACGTGGACACAGTGCTGGACGAGCTGGTCATCAGCCTGACCTCCCCGCCTCAGTTTGGCTACATTGAAAATGTCCTCCCCAGTCCGGGATTTGAGAAAAGCAACACAGGAGTGAGCACAGGTGAGCGTCTCGCTGTACGTGACCACAGAGTCAATATTTGATGTTTATTTCAACCGCTTTCTCTCAGCTTCTTTTTCATACAAGGACATCACTGAGGGTCATGTCAACTATGTGCAGTCCAGACATCAGAGGGTGGAGCCAACAGCTGACCACCTGATGCTCTGTGTGTCAGACGGCAAACACAGCTCCGCCCACGTCTCTTTCTACATCATTATAAACCCCACAAATGATGAAGTGCCAGAGCTGGTGGCTCACAACATCACGGTAAGTTTTTATCAACTCTTGTTGATCATAGTACTCATGACTGTTCGTTGAACATGGTCATCACGTCCGTTTATGTAAAGGTACACGAAGGACAAATGAAGCGGCTAGACTCGTCTGTCTTGCATGCGACGGATCTGGACATCCCCAAGAATGTGTTGCTCTTTAGCGTGGCCACACCCCCTCGACACGGCAGCATCATCGCCCACAGCAGTGGAGAGCGAGAGAAACGAGAGGCCCAGCATCAGCTTCCTGTGGTTGCCTTTACTGTGGAGGATCTTATAAATGGTATGTTTTACATGTTAAAGCTTCAGTTATGACTGAAATAGTTTACAAATGTTTTACATTACTACAGATGATCCAAACAACATGAAAGATATTTAAATAAACTCATGTTACCGAATACAAACCCACTAATGTGCACATTTGATTAAAAATGAATAATTTAAATAAATGAACTGAGTCAAAACAACGTGCTCGTCACTGTCCAACAGCTGTGGGTGTGGTGTACGTGCACGACGACTCTGAGAGTGTGGAGGATAGTTTCACCATCCAGCTGACTGACGGACGGCACCACGTCCTGAAACAGGTGACGGTTAAAGTGCTGCAGGTGAACGACGAGAAGCCCCAGCTTATCAGGTTGGACCAACATTTCCTCCTTTAAAGTCGGTGCAGCATCGATTGTGCAAAACAAAGTGAACGTTGTACCGAGCTTGTGTCCTTCAGGAACGCCGGCCTAGACGTGGATCCAGGTGACAGCAGACTGATATCCAGCGCGTCACTGTTCGCACAGGACCGTGATACCCCTCCTTCAGAGCTCATGTACATGTTTGAAAGTGTTCCAACCCAAGGACTGCTTCAGCTTAAAGTTAGTGCAGTATCATTTTATCACATATAAAATATATCAGTTTGTTTGGTGGAAGAAGAGATTAAATTTATACACAATAAGTCTGAAGCAACTTAAACATCGAGAGCCTCTGATGTGCAGCACCATCCACGTGCAGCACGTTTTAATTTAACAGGTGCTTTTGTCTCTGAGACACAAACGATGGTGATGTTAAAAGTCTGCAGCACTTATTATACTGCTGTAAATCACAAGGATAAGGGCACCTGGGACGTTGTTCTCCTTGCCAACTCTGTTTTTGCACTTTTATTCTTTTCCTTTAAGTCCATGTTGTTTCTTTACATCTGCATCTTAAGACTCAAGGGTGACCGACCATTACTCCCTTACCAAGGAATTTGCTGTGTTCCTAACTATGTCTCATCTGATCTCAGGAGAATCAGGGCTGGGTCACACTGGCTGCTGGGAAGAACTGCACCCAAGAAATGGTCGACATGAACCTTCTACGTTATGTAAACACGGGCCGTCGGGCTGCTCAAAGTCAGGATTTCTTTGTCTTCCATTTGCTGGATGGAAAGAATCAGTCACCCTCACAGCACTTCCAGATCTCCATCAAAGACCAAGACAAAGGTATCGCAGCTTCATTTAACTTGTGTAGGTTCCTGATCAATGACGAACGTTCATCCTGCTCAGTGTCGGTAAGCAGAATTCATACCAACTATAATATTTTAAAACACTGATGTGGGAGATAAGAGTCAGCAAATCTACTGACAACTGCAAAAGATCTGAGAGACTGAATCATTTTGAACAAATAACAAAAATGTTCTAAAATAGCAGGAATCTTGGAATATTCGAGTCAAAACCCCTAACACAACACAACACCATCACAGCAGCACACACACACCAACCACACACCCCAAACCCCACACACACACACACACACACACACTTTATGTGCTGGACACACCCTACACCTGGGGTCTTGCCTGGTGTGATGGACCCCAGCCTCTATGGATCTTGTACTCAGAGCTTGTTCTTGTGCTGCCGTGATTAGTGCCTCTGTGCTTGCTTCAGTCCAGCTTTGTCCAGCCACTGGGATCCAAACACAGGACAGAGGGGGCAAAGAGAAACACGAGGGCCAAGGGATCAAAACCCAGGAACCATAGAAATAAATCACAAAGAACTGAAAACGCTGGGTCGAAATGACCCAGACCTGTGACAGTCTATATGTCAGCATCTCCTCCTTTGGCCAGCTTATTATCCCAGCAGGGTATGTGGTCACGGGCAGGGCGTAGGTGTTGATAGCCTGTGCAGAACAGCAGTGGGGACAGAGCTTCTCCCTGGCACAACACTTGATGGTTTCACATTCCCACTGAGTTCCTGATGAAGCCTCTGAGGGTCCTGTTGATCTTGTAGAGCTTTGGGATCCCAGGATCCAGGTGTGAGTCATAGACTTTATTTCAGTCAAATCAGCAGTGCACAGGTTGGTCAGGCTGCTCAGTCTACCAGTAACAGGGGTTTCACTCCTCAGGTATTCTTGCCCCTTTCTGTGCCCCACTCATGTCTTGACCCATGTGCCTGTTCGTCTTAGCCACTATGATGCCTGACAGGAGCTTCCACGTGGTACTGAGGCAGGTTATCGGCCAATAGGATGTCTGCCACGGTGATGGTTACGGGACCCTGCATAGGAAGGTTGCTGTGGTCTGCTATTAGATCCATTAGCCACTGAGCATTGCTGCTGTGTCTTCTCCTGTTTGCTCTTCCGGTATTGCTCTGTCTCCAGGCTTGGTGTTCTCATCTTCCTCCCCTGCCACTGAGGTTATACCATGGATGGATGTTTCCTTGGAGTGTAGCTGGGTTATTCTCCTGCCTTCTATCTCTCTGGTATACCTCTTCAAATGGCAGTTTCCAATGTCTCGATGCTGGCAGCTTGCTGTGCTTCTTAGGCACCCCTTTCTTCCTCACACCCTTTAGCCGGTAGTTGGCTAACGTCCCTCCGTGCTACCTTCACTTTAGCTGATGGCCTGTAGTCTCCATGGAGGACACTGCTCCTTGTTGCTGTTCATCTTGCAGCCAAGCATCAGCGTGATCTCTGCTGCTGGTGTAGATCAGCTGGTTGGTTTCAGTGATGGTCACAGCAGGGATTGTAAGTGATGCTGCATTCATATCGTCTAGTAAACCTGCTGAGAGTACTTGATGTAGTCTTGGTGACCGGCAACTATACCTAATACACCCATAGCATACAGCCACCTAATCTCAGTCCAACAAAACAATATTTTAGTCATTGATGTAATAAATGCAAATCTGAAGAGAGGAAGTGTCTGCAGTGAAGTCACACCGTGTACTTTGTCTTTTTAGGAAACATCGTCATCTTTGTGAACCCAGCGAACGTCAGCCGTGGAGATCGCATCGTTCTCACCACCCATGTGCTGCAGGCCACAGATGGCACAGACCAGCCAGAGGAGCTTCTGTACGTCATCACCAGCCCACCTGCTCATGGACACATAGAGTACATGAAACATCCTGGCATCATCATTTCTACCTTCAGCCAGATGGACATAGCAGCCAACCTGGTGGCTTATGTTCACGATAACAGAGCCAGCACGCCCAAAGAAACTTTCCAGTGAGTCTGAAACGCTGTCTGAGATCAAGGAAAGCTCTTTCAAACGATGCTTCGTATTTAACTTTGACCTGCAGCTTTTCTTAATGAGAAAGACCTTTCAAGATCCCATTTCAGTGGGATTCACTCAGTTATTGGTTGTTAGACTAATAACCCAAACTGGTGGAGAATCAAACAGCACATGGGTCACCACCACCTCCACCCTTAAACCTGGTTCTGTTGGAGGTTTCTTCCTGTTAAAAGGGAGTTTTTCCTTCTCACTGTTGCCAAAGCACTTGCTCATAGGGGCTCATATGATTGTTGGTGTTTCCACTGCTTTCACTATATTATTGTAGGGTCTACCTTACAATATAAAGCTCCCTGAGGGAACTGTTATTGTGATTAGGCACCATATAAATAATGTTACATTGATTTGAGCTGAATCGAATTAAACTGTCTGGTGAAAGCTAACCTCAAAAGTAAATTAGCGACTGATGTACTGTAGTCATCACTTTGATCACATTACACCTAACAACCAGTCCTTTGCATTTCTTTTGACAGGTTTATTGTGAGCAATGGTAAAACTAGCGTAAATGGCAGCTTTGAGATCGGGGTGGAAACGGTGGATCGTATCTTACCATCTCTGTCCTCCAACAAAGTCCTCACGGTGCCCCAGGGATCGTCCATTATCCTGGGTCCAGACTACCTGTCTCTGTCAGACCCCGACACTCCTCCCAGCACCCTGACCTTTGTCCTTTCACAGCCTCCACAGTACGGCAGACTAGTTTTAGCTGGTGAACCACTGAGCACAGGCTCTAATTTCACCCAGAGAGACATAGAGGAGCTGGAGGTGGCATATCAACACGACGGGGGGCCGTCACAGATAGACCGATTCTCCTTCGCTGGCTCAGACAGCACTAATCGAGGGTTCCTGCTGGACGGGCAGTTACACAGAGAGCCTGTTTTCTTCATATTTCAGGTAGGTTATAAGGGCTGGCTTTACCTGTGACGATACTGTGGTGGTGCCATAATTGTGTTGGAAACATGTGCTCTAGTTAAGACAAACAAACACTGGTTAGCTGTTTTATCCACACAGTGCTAAACCACTTTTGTGGTCATTATTGAAAGCTGTGCACAGAAGGAGAGGGACGTGGACACTGCACAGACAACTGCACAGTAGAAATGTACTAACCCTGTGCCATTTCTAGTACAACATCAAGCCTGTGTGTAATTTCAGATCAGGCCTTTGGATAAGTCGCCTCCTGAGGTTGTGAAAGTGCTTCCCCTTTGGAAAGCAGAGCCTTTAGCTGATGGCCGATACGGCATCTTCCTGTCATCCCAAGAACTGAAGGCTCGAGACAGCAACAGCAGAGAAGAAGAGCTCATATTCTGCATAGTTCGTCCACCACACTTTGGTTTCCTGGAAAACATTACCACAGGTAAGGACGATGTTTACACTTTAACTTTGAACCAGAAACCTGTAGCCTCATCCTTCTTACTTTGTGCAGGGGGTTTTGTGCCACAGCGCTTCTTGCAGATGGAGCTAAAGAAGAGATCTATTGTGTACATCATCAGTCTGGACACGGAGTCTGTCTCAGACAGCCTGGAGTTCACAGTGTCCGACCTGCTGGGGAACACAGGGCCTCGTCACCTGTAAGAACAATACTTTAAATAAACAGTGCAGAGTTTGTCCTGTATTAACTTTGTTCTTTGCAGACTCGAGTTCAGGTGGTCCAGGGTGGAGCTGCTGCAGACCGAGACGTCAGCCTGTGAGGAGCAGGGAACGATCTCACTGGACATCGTTCGTCGGGGGAATTTGGCCGTATCGTCATATATTTCTGTCAAGGTTTGCACGTCATTCGTTACTGAAACTGAGGCGTAGCTATGATTTCTCTTATTCTAACAATGGTTAACTAAGACATGTTATACGTATAGTTTCCACTATCAGGTGACTGTTGTTGTGAACTGGCTCTACACAAATATGACTGAGGTGAAAAGAGATTTGTGATAACTCAGCTACAGGACATTTAGCTTGTATGCAGATTGATGAACATGTGGTTCTGCGACTTGTGTCTTTATTTAGGTAAATGAGGTCACTGCAACAGC
The DNA here is from genome assembly GCF_018398535.1 of Haplochromis burtoni. Taxonomy (NCBI): domain Eukaryota; kingdom Metazoa; phylum Chordata; class Actinopteri; order Cichliformes; family Cichlidae; genus Haplochromis; species Haplochromis burtoni. Next base: position 64,743 of record NW_024583355.1, read on the forward strand.
TGGAAAAGACTTCCTCACAAACCCATCTGCACTCGTCCAGTTTGATCCAGGTATGTGTTTGATAGTAGAGACAGAAGGTCTGTCTGCAGGGTCAGGCTAAAAGTCCCCGTTTATGGAGCAGAGTTTGAGTCCAGGCAATGAAAGAAGGTCATTAAAGTTCAGTGAGGATCTGTGTCAGTGTCTTTCACACTGGACGTTTGATGATAAGTGGCTGGAGGCAGCAGGCTCTCTCTGTGCACGTGTGGGCTTCCTCCGGATATACCGTCTTTCACCCACAGTCCAAAGACGAGCTTGGATCCAGTCACGTGAAAAGAACCAGTTAAACAAACATGAAAAACTAGAAACATAAATACTGAAAACTGAAAACACAGAAGTGGAAGATGAGTCACGCTAATGGTCCAAAGAAAAGGACAAACCTCAGGTCCCTATCAGACACACCCTGATGATGACGTTCTTCTAATTGTGTTGTGACTGAATTTCTTATTATTACAGCAACAGCTTAGTGCGACGTGTTAACGGTCCTCCTCAGAGTTTTGAATGAAAGCCTCGTAGAGAAGCGGTTCCCAGTAGTTTCATGTTCCTCTGGCTGCCTGTTTGTTCCCCTTATTAGTTCCACTTGTGCTACAATCAGCTGATTTCGGTTTATGTGCTGGAGGAAGAAAACAGTGACGCAGTTTGTGGATTGTGTTAAAGCATAATGCAGATGTTTCCTCTTTCCTGGATGCACTTTAACATCGTGCGTTCATCCTTTTGAGCAATAAAACAAATAAAATGTCTGTAACAATGTTTCTAAATCCTTCACCTAAAACAGTTTAGGAAGCTTAGGAAGTGCAGCTTCTACACTCAGTCCCTGGTTA
>NW_024583355.1:66463-67784 GCF_018398535.1 Haplochromis burtoni
ACAGCATCGGTCCCACCCTCACAGAAACATCTTAAAACCTCAGAAAGCTGGCGTGGCGAAGGGACATGTGAGTACCAGCGGGTTGTCTTCCCCCTCGAACTCCATCAGCTCGGCTTTTAGGAACGCTGAATCGTTTTGTTTTGCTTGTATATCTGTTTAAAAGAAAAGGAACCAATCTGCTCATGCTGCTGCAAACTCACACTTCAATCTCCACCAAGCACTTCAGCTGGAGAACAGCTGCTCACACTCACATGTTGTTACGGCCGCTGGACCTGAAAGCACACACAGAAGTGTAACACAGAGCGAGTCGTTTATTAGGCTGAATACACGAACACAAAACAAGGCAAAGCAACTTTGAAAACATCCTGAAACTGGACGTAACATGAAGCGAGATGGACAGACGATGTGAAATACACAGGAGGGTAATGAGGGAAGTGGAAACGCTGGGGAAACACAGCTGACACAAACCTGACGCCACACAGGAAGCAAAACTAAACACGCTGAACAGGGAAACACAAGACTTTCAAAATAAAAAAGGAAACCTGGAGAGACGACACCACGAGCTTGACAAACATGAAACACATGACAGACTGCAGAGACACAAGCACAAGTTAAACACAGAGGACAGCAAAAGAAAACAAGGAAACATAGAAGAAACAAAATAGATTAAAACTCAACGAACCCCAAACTAAAAAATAATAAGAAATAAAAAATCCAAAATAAACTCAAAATGCTGGGTCACAGACGCAGACATATATGCTCTATAAAGTCCAGGCAAGCTGCAGCACTGAGTCATGTAGAGCACAGTAGAGTTTACCTTCTTGTCGTTCAGGTGTGTGCACCTTTGGCGTAGCATGATGTGCTAGCAACACGGTGGTAGCTCTGTTGCTAGTGCACATACTGGACCTTCTGTTGCTCCACGCACTGTGAAGTACGTTGCATATTATTGTGGAGCAGCACTATAATCTGTGTGAATGTTTGTGGGTCACAGACTACAGCTGGCAACCCCGTCCACAAACCCTGTGTGCCAGGACTTAGAGGCCTCCTTCATTTTAACCAAGCTACCAACGAGCTCTTTCACTGCAACGGTGTCTCCTGGAAAGCCTGGGCACCAACTGATCAGGTACTACAGCTTCACAACACCAACACAAGCCAAGCACCTGTGACAACACGTGGAAACTGAAAAGCTGCAGATCTAAAATCATCTTTCCTGTTGAAACAGATGGTGAGTGCTCAGATGTGTCCTCAGGGCTCCACCTTTCATGGTGGTTATTGCTACACCCTCAGTACTGAACGCAAGCTGCCATGGAGTGAAGCAAAC
>NW_024583355.1:69215-70787 GCF_018398535.1 Haplochromis burtoni
CGAGCCAGCGCTGCTGTTATTGTGATTATCCGCATCATGTGATCAGCAGGCCGGGCATGAAAGGAGGCCTTTTATACGAGCTGTGAGCAGTTCTCAGAGGCTGGTATGCAGGCTACATCTGATCCTCTTCAGCTCGGTGAGTCCTGATCAAACTGAATATCTGTGCGTGCTGCTTTCACACTAACAGGCTGCTCCATCTACACCAATCAAGACATTTAGACACATTTAGGCTTTTTTTAGTGATTGCTGGTTCCTCACATGCTGAACAGTGTTGCAACAGACCAACTGAAATCATCGTTTCATGAGCTCCACATTAAATCCTTTTGCTGACATCGTTGCCGTACATTTTGTTCCCATATTGTTACTTTGAAAGGTTTTTCCTGTTGTTTCCTTTCAAACAGTGAAACGTGCTGTTGGTAGCCTACCATCTGTTTAATCTGCTTTAGTTTGACTTGATTTGTGTCTCCAGCTGTAAAATGTGTCGACTCTTCACACGTTCTGTCTTCATGCTGCGTTGCTGATGGAAGCACAAGCATGCTTTCCTTGAATCCTGCCTTCTGTAACAGCACACACATGTGTGAATATGCTCTTCACACACTGACGTTAGCTTTGTGTGAGTGTGTAATTTCCCGACTGTCCTGAGAGTCGATAATGTTCGAGGGAAAAACAACATTTCTTCCAGAAGCATCCAGACTGCTCTGCGTCACTGCTAACCAGCTGTTGCTTTGCTGTTTGATCATCTGACCTCTAATCTTGATCACTGCCAGCTGGAGGAACAGAAGACACTTCACTGCTGGGTCATGGATCATCATGCATCAGGCCAACAAAGCCATGCAGCACATTTCCAGTGGCTTTCCTTTGCGTACCAGAGCCTCACAGAGATCCCTTATGAAACCATCCTGACACAGACAGACAGCCTGCAGGTGCTGGACCTGAGCTACAACCTGCTGGATGAGTATCCTTTTGCAGCGTGCCCACCCTTTGCTAAGCTGTGTTTGCTTATAAATAACTAAAAAGAAAATGTGCTGAATAATATCTGTGTATTGACAGTAACGCTAACTGTTTCCAACTCTAACTTTAACCTGACGGCTTCTGTTCTTTAGCAAACATCTTCAAATAGATGATGATCCTGCTTTGGTTTGTAAGTGATGCACATAGTCAATAAAAAGCCATCGAGTGTTGATCCGAGTTTCAGTGTAAGAGGAAACATTGGACGCTGATAAAGAGTCTGCGTAGCAATCCGCCCGACAACAGTTCATTCGTATTAATGAAGTTTTTCATGTAATCTCAGTTTGACTGTGGGCAGCAAACAGAAGGATGTCAATTATTATTTACCCACTCCTGGACATGAGGGTCCTGTGGATCGGTGGGATGCTGTGGGGGTGTCAGAGCCTTCTTCACTGACGTACAGGCCTAGTGTCCTTCACTCAGTCCTTATTGGAACCCGGCTCTGCTGGGCCGCCTGGAGAAGCTCAGCACTCTGATCCTGGACTGCAACAACTACACGTCTCATGTCAAGTTCCCCTACATGCCAAGCGTCACCACAGTGTGCATCAACAAGAACAAGATCAA
>NW_024583355.1:71641-72740 GCF_018398535.1 Haplochromis burtoni
TGTTTTCACAGTACAACAGAAAACATACAGTTTTAAGATAAACAGTAAACACGTGGTATCCAAGGAAACCAGACGAACGCTGTCTGATGGCTGACCACAGAACAGCTTCCTGCTCCGTGTTAATGATGCCTGAAGAACACAGCAATGACTCTGCATGCTCACATGAACAGCAGAGCCTTCTTTGCACCACGATCGTCAGTCTGCATCTGTCGGCTGTTCCTGTGTCTCACAGTCGTGCATCAGTGTTGGCTGTTGGCCCTCGTGCACAGATTTTTCCATGTCCTTGAAATCTTTTCATACTGTGTGCTGTAGATTTTCCCTCTTCCATCATGTTGTGCTACTGTTGTCAGTGAACAGCTGCACACAGCTTGTCCAGCTGTTTCTTCTTACTATCACTTCTCAGCCACCTGCTGCCCTGTTCCAACTGTTGAAAACCAAACAGAGAAAAACAGTAAAATGTCTCAGTTTGAACTGTTTTCTGTGTTTTCTGATGTGTTTATGAGATTTGCAAACCACTGTCGTTGTGTTTATACGTAAGCCCATCTTTGGAATGACTCAAACCAAAACAGTCCGAACATGTAAATGTTTTGTGGACATTACAAAGACATTGTGCCTGTGACAGTGCTCAGCATGTGTATTATAATACCAGTGCTGTTCAAATGGTTTTGATGGGAACACCACCCACTTGTGTGGAGGCATATCTATGATCATCCACACACAGATGTCTAACTGCCTGGTCGGTGTTGGCATGAGTTTCTTGGAGTCATTGTCAGACCGGTGCAGTGGGCCCTGGATACTTCCTGGTGCACAGCAGCACCTGTCATCACGTGTCAAAAGTATGCAGGTAGTTCCTGGAGAAGAGAGTAGTTCTGAGCAGCGTTTGGAATAAGTGCAGATATCTGTGCTCTGTGCACAAAGTTGTATAAGTTGTGGCTTTTAGTCATTTTGAAGGCATTCAGAATCCAATTATTCCTGTATGATCGATTTGTGTTGCTGTCAGAGTTTCCCCTGAGACTGATGAACAGAAGCTCACTCAGGAACGAGGTCACACAGAGCTCAGGTTTTCACTCGTGAGGGGAAGCAGTTGATCTCCAGCCCA
>NW_024583355.1:74427-97969 GCF_018398535.1 Haplochromis burtoni
CTTCAGCTTGCTTTCCCCCTGCAGGCTGTTTGTATTGGTTACACACATGAACATTCATAAAGCTTGATGCTGTATCACCTATGAGAAATTCCTATAACTGGGTACAAAGCGTGATTGTGCGAGCATGGTTATACAATGTGTGGTTACATGATGGGAGTGCAGCTCTCCCAGATTGTTGTCGGTAGAATCTGTTCGTCTCAAGGCTGCTTGTTGCCCTTATCGAGGTCGTGCACGCAGTCATGTGTGTGGGTTACCTAGCAAACAGAAGCACTCTAGCTTTCTACCTACAACACATGCATCAAACCTGACATTCACCTTTGCTGACTCTATCTTTTCATATAAACTTTCCGTCTTGTACAACATGTTCTAGATTTCTTTTGGATCTAATGCTGATGTGTTTAGAAATATAGACATAAATACTCTTAAAAAGGGGAACTGGGCTGGTTGCTGACTGCGTCATCTTTATATCCTTTATTTCCACGATGTTCTTCTTGCTATCAGTGCCACGTTTGGGCTTCGTCTACACAACATGATTGTTTATTCCCTGAACAAACTGTAAAGGTCATATTTGAACCCTTCACTCATTACAACAGGAGGATTTTCGACATTGAGACCACTTGTCCTGTATTCAGATGGCTGTGCTGAGGTCTGAGGTCAGAGAGTCACCAAATGTGAAATATAAACCAAATATCTTTAAATGGTAAAAGTTTCCTGTTTTAGTGGAACACAATACTTCACTCTGAGAGCGACTTCTCTACACTAGCTTTCTGTTCTCAAGTACATGTTTTTGTTTGTATTTTGTGTAACTTTTGTTAGTCTCTACCTCTGCATTGATCTTTGCACTTGTCTAAATGAGGAGGACACGAGATGAATAAAGATTATTTAAATAAATAATTCAGTGTACAGGAATTCATCAAACTGGTTGCAGGAATGAAGTTTTTCTCACACAGGATGTTGCTGCCTTTCTGATTAATAGCTGTCTAACTAGCTGGTCAGAGAATTAGACAGCTGGTTAGGTTATTAAAAACTGAGCTGTTATGTTGGTAGTGGACAGGAAGCAGACTTCGTCCTCTGCACTGCACAGATTATTCCCTTTGTTTTTCCTGTCTTGTCAGACATGCAGTGGTGTAGCATGGTGCCCCTAACAGTGCAGAATGCTGCACATGCGCTGCAGTGACACGGGGCTGTAGTTTATACAAACATAGTGTTTCTGCACCGTGTGCCCAGCACAGCCTTCAACAGAGCGCGGCCGGGGAGGAGATCCCACAGCACTGCTAAACAAGGACAGGCTGTGAGCACGGCACGGCACGGCACGGCCTCACAGCTGACCGGGTCCTCATCTGTCCCCAGTGTGACTACAGCAAACCTCAACCACACGACACGGACACACGCACACTCAAGACTTCTGTATCAGTTCAGCGCTCCGGCGAGCTGCACGAGTCGTAACTGTACCGGAAACTGAGTGAACCCGCCTTCAAAATAAGGCTCTTGGAAGATTTCACTTCGATTCCGTTTTATTTAATTTTGTTTGTAACGCCAAATCACAACAGCAGTGACGTCATGTTGCTTCCCATTATAAAGACCAATAACAGGCCGCATTAGAGTGATCTCTCTGCCTGCTCGGACCCCTGCTCAACACACCGCACTGCTACATCACAACACTCCCGATCAGGGGTCAAACACGAAGCCTGCCTCAGGATCAGGTTCAGCAGTAACAAGGACGCGGGCGCATCTTTCCAGAGCAGTTTGTGGTCGTAGTTAAACGTAAATGATGAATTCAGAGACGCGCGTCCTGCCGCACTGATAGCGCTGCCAGCTCTGCTGCCCTCTGCACCCAGTGCAGCTGCTCAGTTTTTCCTTATAATGAATAATAACGAACCTCGGCTCAAATAACAGTTTCACCTCACACGTCCTGTATTTGGTGCTGCCTTGTGTTGTGTTAGAGACTGCGCTTTGGCAGTGCGGCGGCGGTTCAAATGGTGGACACAATGACCTCTTAGAAGTGTTACGTCACAGCCTCGGTGTTTCCGTTTGAAAGCGCTGACCGGAAACTCGCTGTGACTGCGCGTAACTTGACGCAGGTGCCTGTCAAAGCGCCGTTCCGCTCGGTGTTTCGCAGAAACGCCGGCTGCTTTCGCCCTCCTCGGGCATCGCGCTCTCCTGCCTCATCGACCCTTTACGCGTGGAACATATGAAGGCGCGCTCTCGGCTCTAAAATGCTATTTTTAAACGTGACCTTGCGTCGAAGGACTGAACGCCGGCTCGTGTCAGTCCTGAAGGATTTCTTCGTGCCCGCAGCGCACTGCAACACACCGGCAGCTGAATGAATAGAAGCCGGGCCGTGGAGACTCGCTGCAGCAAACAGGACGGTGCTGATGAACAACACGGCCTACATGCCACGGAGTCTCCAGGACACCAGCTGTACGGACTCCTTCACTGACGCGCTGTTCCACCTTGTAACGCAGTAATAACTGAGCTCCATTTTATTCGCTGCTGCAGAACTAAGCATCACAAGACAGGTGTGTGTGTGTGTGCTGTGTGTGTGTCTGTGAGATCCACTATGCAAAAGAAGGAACGACCAGGCCTAAGCTTTTTGGATATTGCATAACTCTTCTTTGCTCTTGGTTCACTCCTGGGCTTTGTAGTAGCTGCTCACTGGATTAGTGTGCAGCTCACGAGGCCTGGAGGTGCACAGAGGGTGCTGAATGGTCTTTTAGAGCTGGGCCCTCTGTAGATGCCTTATCCACCCAGAAGCAACGGATTGAATTGCAAACCACGATGTGATCAGCAATAAAGTCAACAGCCAAGCAATAAAAGTGAAGAACTTATGCAAACAAAGATCCCAGCGGAGGTTTTTGTCCATCGGCAGCATAAATAAACTCTAACTATGCTTCTGAACTGCGGTCAGCCATTGCCTCTCCTGAGGCATACGGACGTGCCGCCTCGAGTCATAGAAAACTTTATCCTGACGGGCTACCGCTTCCCAAACTACAGCCTGTGGGACTGCTTACTGTCAGCGTTCAGGCCTACCAATGAAACGGGCAATTTCTGGACGCACTTTCTTCCTGTTTTCATCTTTTTCTACTACTTTGTGGAGGTTTTTGGTTGGGAAGGTGCGCCTGATAGCAGTGAGCCTTTCTTCTATCCGCTGTGGAATTACTTTATTGGGGTGTCCTGTTTACTGATGGCCAGCAGCATGGCTCACCTGCTAAACTCAATGTCTCTTGTGGTACGAGAGGTTTGCTTCTTCGTGGATTACGGCACCATCAGTGCGTACACGGTCGGCTCATCGTTGGCATACTACTACTACATCCACCCTCAGGCAGGAATAGCAGAGACAGGGAGCAGCTCCCGGGTGGAGTTGAACCGTGAGGCTGCACCCTCAGCCTATGCAATCCCAGAGTGCAGCGTGTTCTTTGAGACCTACTACATCCCGTGTGCATGTGTTGTAGCGATCATCTGTGTTTTATCCTGCTGCAATACTCGGCAGAGGTGGAGGCAGCATCGCTATATCATCCGGACGCTGGTTTTTCTCCTTCCGTTTCTCATCTCCTCCACACCAATCTTCTACCGCCTCCTCACCCGATCGCCTTACTCCACCTCCTCCTCCTCCTTCACCGCTTCCACCCCCATGGCCCGCTTCTTCTATCGCCACTGCCTCTGGTTGCTGGTGTCAGCCATCTTCAACATTAGCAAGTTCCCCGAACGCCTTGCACCAGGACGCTTTGACATCTGGGGGCACAGCCACCAGTGGTTCCACTGTTGCACGTTTTTGTCCATCCTGGATGAACTTCACATGATCAAGGCTGAGATTAAGGCCACTTGCTGAGCCAGCGTTGCTGCTGCCCCCCACTCCCTCCACCTCCTGGATCCCACCGTCGCGTCCACCTACGGAGTGATGCTCCTCCTCCAGACCACCATTGTCTCCATCATCGTATGGTTCTCCTGGCGGGCCAACTGTATCTATGGATCCCAGAGAGAACAGCTGGAAAAGGAGCACCCCAAGAAGCACCTGAAATGTCACTGATCACGGAGAAGTCACCGCCATCATTAGACCCGCCGTATGTTCCCGCCCCCTTTGGATTATAAGGATTATATGTTGAGCTTGCATGTGTGGTTGAGTGCATATCTTTGCCAGTTCTTTCCCCAGAGCTGCTCCAGCACCTCCTAACAGGACGTCTGAGCGCTGGGACAACAACTACCTCTCAGGGCTCTGCAATTATGGTTGCTGCCCAGGAGAACTAATGTTCCACTTTACGACTGGTTAACATGTTAGACGTTAGTGGGACCATTAAGAACATTTGCTGATGAGCTGTCTGCTTGTCCTTTTTGTTCTTCCTCCTCCCTTTGTTATTTCGAGCTAAAACGGTGTGTTGCTGCGGCCTGTGCCGAGCCCATTGTTTCATGTCCAATGATTCCTTTGATAACATACCTTTTCTTCCTCTTACTTGCACAAACATTCGCACACGAATCTCATTTCCTGTCTGTTTTGCAAGTGACCCTTGCAGCAGGAAGTGTGCGTTGCACGCGACGACAGAAATAGCTGAGAGCTCTTCTCAGTCTTACAGTGAAGCACTTTCAGGGGCCGCTCATACTCGCCCCGTCATTAAGAAGCCATGCTTAACTTTCTGTGAGGACACAACACTTCAAAGCAAATAACCGTGTCCTTCTGACACCGCAGTTTTTGACAGGTGAAATGTGTTTGTGTGACTGTTTCTGCTGTTTGTGTGGTTTTCCCCTTACGCTCTGCTGCTCACTGCAGACTTTATATCTTTATGATGAGAGCAAAGTCTGCAGAGCACTGTTCCACTTTAAAGGTTTGCTTTGTTAGCGTGAGCACAGTGACTGCAGTGGGCTCTGTGTCCGAGACCCTTCATGTGCTGAGCAGCCTTCAGAGTCAAAGCCATAGTTTGAAAAGTGTTGAGCTAACATCACAATTTCAGTTCCTACGAGCTGATAGGACCACGTGTGTTATCGTCAGCCATACGCTCAGTGTGTCCATTTTTTAAATACAGGCTGAAACCAGCGACGTTCAGTGAGTCCAACATGAACAGCCTGAGGCTGTACGATCGAGTTAAATGTTAACTTTACCAGAGAAGCCTCTTGATCGAGCAAAGTTAAGCTTTGTGGCGTTGCTTGATCACACCTCCTCAGCCGTGAGACTTGGACCCTGTAGGGTTTGGTTTAGACACCATCCATGTACATCGTGTTATTTAGATGTGGGTTGTCCAGAGAAGCATTAGTAGTGGATGAAGTGGACATATAACCTCTCATATGCTGAGAACTCGAACATGGAGGTGGAGCAGGTCAGCTTGGTGGCTTCATTGCTGGATGTCAAAGTATACTGGGCGAGACACTGGAAGCACCAGTCGCTGCAGATGTGTTTGAGTGTGAAAGATGTAGAAAAGATGCTCGTATGAATGTACGGGTGAAAGAGACCTGCTGTATAAAGTGCTGGAGTATGTTAGAAAAGCTGCATAAGAACCAGATTTTACCATACAAATCTGTACTGCTGAATACAAGCGTGTGTAATAATAATGATGATGATTTTAGTTAAACAGAAATATTCTTCTGATCATTTAGTTTCATGTCTTCCACAAAAAGAAGCGAGACATCGGTGTGGTCCGGTCCTCCACCGCCGGGTCTGTGCTCTTCAAACGGACAGTGACCATCTGTGTTTTTTTTCTCTTTGACCTGTTTGTTAATCTCACGTGGTGACGTTGTGATCATGTACTAAAATCTGCACATATACCTGCTTATACTTGCACACCAGAAACTAATTCTCATGGATCAGAGTTGTTTATTACACGTGACACTGGAATATGTACGGAGGGAACATAGAGGTTGAAATCATGCTGCACTTTCTTCAGGCTCCTCGCGTGGCTCCTTTGAGGGTCTGTGGTGCTGTGATATTTCATTTCAGGTTAAAGTATTGCTGTCTGATGAACGGCCTGAGAGACTCGTCTGTGTTGAAGCAATGTGTTTACCTCAATTCAGCATTCGAATCGTTGTGTTGCTGAGAAAAACCATCGCTGGAACCGATCGTGTCCGGTTGAGTCTGGAATCTGTTAAGCTGTGTTCAGTATGAGGATGTTAGACTCACTGACTACTCATCTTACCTAGTGAAGTACTCAGGGTGAAGAAAACTCTAATAGATTAGTTACACATGCGTTTAATTATGAATGACTTCAGGAGGGTAATTCTAGCACTCAGTGTACAAATCCTAATCAAATAGTGTATCTTTGAGTTTTCAATAAATGACACAGAGAACTTCTGTCATTGTGGGTCTTTATTTTCTTTACTGCTTTCATAATCAATGCAACTTCAGTGCTGTCCTTAGCTTCAGCTGCACAAACAGCACTGCTGGTCTCGTTGTAATGAGTGCAACACAAACACTTCCTGTAAGCTGGTGTGGGTCAGAGACCAGCCTCTACAAAGTGACAACAGCGTGCGACGACAAGCTGAACACAGCAGGCTGAAGAACAGTCATGTGGGCTGTGGGCAGCAACTGAACACAAAGCAGACATCACAAAATAATGTTTGGTTCATGTGCAGAACAGAAAGTTTGTTTTTCACTTCAAGCGTCGTTTTGAAACTGCAAACTCTGAAGCTGACGTAACAAACACTGGGAAGTCCTGCTGCTGCTTCCTGTGTCGTGGCGTTAACGTGTGCAGCTGAGCTCCTCCGTTGTTTCCCAGCTTTTCTTTTGCGTCGTTTGGATTAAAGAAGTGAGATCAAACATATTAACTGCACCCTTATCTGTGTCCATGCAGATGCTAGCAGGTGCATTTGTTAACCTTTGAACGAATGGATTTGTTATTAATCTTCTATGACAGACGAAAGTAAATGAAAGTGTGACGTGTGACACAGTCCTGGTTCATGGCCCCACACAGCTGCAACATGTCTATAGGTGTTTAGACTCGCTAAGTCAGGGGATCTCAGAGGTTTGAATAATTCAAATGTTTTCAAAGAAGTTCCCTGTCCTGCCCTGATTTGCAAGTCTAGCACTTCCTCCTCTCAGCCTGCTGCATGCTGTGTGTGCTGTAGGTCTGCAGGACCCTACGCTCTGCCACGTGCACGTACCTGCACGCACAGCTGGCTTTTCCACTTCTACCCCACTGCATCACTTTGTCTCATTTGACTTTAACATCCACAGCTGCAGGAAAGACATGAACATCCGAGTGGAGATCATCCTCAAGCAGAGCTGCTGCTAAATCAGGGAGCCTCTAAACAGTCAAGAAGGTGGTGAAAGCAAAGGGGAGAGTGATGGAGGCAAAGGCTAATGTAAATGAATTCAATTCAGCTTTATTTACACAGCGCCAAATCACAACAACAGTCGCTCAAGGTGCTTTATATTGTAAGCAGTAGACCTACAAGTAATAGCATACAGAGAGAAACCCAACAATCATATGACCCCCTATGAGCAGCACTTTGGCGACAGTGGGAAGGAAAAACTCCCTTTTAACAGGAAGAAACCTCCCAGCCAGGCTCAGGAGGGGCGGGGCCATCTGCTGTGATTGGTTGGGATGAGGGTTTGTCACTATCGTGTACCTGGCAAGGAGAAGGTGCTCGTTTCAGAACATTTAATGGTTTTATCTGTTTTACGAGGATTTACCAAAGCAAAAGGAAAAGGCGCGAGTGAGGGAGTTAGAGGAACGAACGAACAGCAGGAGCCTGTTTGCAAACAGCCCCACAGCAGCTCTCTGAACGTCAGATCCACTTCATGTTCAGTCCAGCTCAAGTCTCGGCACCCGACACGTCTTTCGGTTCGTGTTGCTGAAAAACCTTTCCGCAGCACGCAAACGCTGCTGCCACCACGCTTCATGCCAGGTGATGACCACTGCCTGATTTCTTCCTGACATGACGTTTGGCATCAGACCAGGTTCTGATCAGACTCCTGTGCTTTTAACTGAGGCGTGGCTCCTGTCTTTCTCCAAGGAGCGGTGCTGGAGCTTTGTCAGGGTGAACATTGGCTTCGTGGTCACCTTGAGTTCCTTGCTAAGAGTTCTGGTTGTCCCAAACTGCTTCAATTCCTGGAGGATGGCTTCGATACCCTTTCCCAGATCTGTGCCTAAATACAGTCCTGTCTCAGAAGTCCTTGGACTTCATGGCTTAGTGCTCCAACATGCACTGTCAACACATGTCCTATCAGCCGGTGGACTCCAGTCAGCTTGTTTTGATAGCTGATATAGCTGATGATGAGTGTCATGGCAAAGGCTGTATGGGTACATACAGTTTTTACATGTATGCAACCTCTTCAGGCTTTGATATCTTACATATAGATTGATGAGCTTCTTCAATTGGTGATGCAAATTACTACAAGTATGCAAAACATTTAATATGGGCTCAGTGTGTGGGCTTCAAACCTGTGCAAAGCCCAGTTTTAAGGGAGGAACTTTAACAACATGAGAAGCTGAAGTCAGACTATTCAAATATCAGGTGGAACATCGTTTGCAAACGTCCGTACTTTCACAACAAAGAGGGTTTGTTTGTTTCATCTACTCATTCAGTTCTGACAGCTGTGAGCTGAGATAAGCTTCGTGGTCTGAACTGGGGAGGGGCAGTGTGGTATTCACTGCTGATAGGCTGAAGGGAAAAAAACACGACCCTATCACGTTTGGTTATTGAGCTTTCATACAGGACGATGCGCCCTCTGTTATTTTCACATGAAACTGACACAGTGATCCCTGAAAAGCTGCAGGTCGGTGAAATAATCAGACTGTGCTGGATTTATTTTGTCTGGTAAGATAATCACGAGTCTGAACACAGCTGCGCTACAACAGCCGCAGCTTCATCCATCGCCACTGTCAGTTACATGACCAGCAACGTTTTAAGCTTCTTGTCCTCGATCATGCAGTGAGGGAAGCACCCAGCAGGGAAACGCTTTGCTGTCTGAGTACCAAACAGAAGCAGAAGAGAGAGTATCCAGGATGATGACAGGTGGTGGGAGGAGCCAGTCGCTGTGCAGGACTCTGAAACATGTCGGAGAGTGGGGACCAGTGGAGGGTGCTGAGTGGACCCAGAAGGAAGCAGCTGCTGTGTGTGAACTGTGGTTTTGCTGTTGGTGTGGGAGACAGAAAGGCTTCCTCTGCTGTGTTCAGTCTGGACCTGCTCTGTGGAAATGTAGCACAGCTTTTACTTGAGTAATGTCACTAAACTCTCCACACTTCTTTTCTCCCACCTGGCTGGAGCTGATCAGCTCGTCCCCGCCCACACAGCCCCAGTCTCATGCATGCAAGTCTCAGCAGCTCCATGAATGTTTCTGTGCTCTAAACAATCTCACAGACGCCTCCGGGTCAGCCTGGCTGGCTCACTGCTGAGACCTCAAGCAGGCACTGGCCTCTGGTGTCAGTCTGCCAGGCGTCTGGTCCCCTTAGTCGTACTGGTGGATCTCTAGATCCAGTAGGTGGTATTCCACAGAGGGGAAGCTCCACTTCTTTCTCCAGGTGAGCTCATAACCCACAGCAGCTGTCTGCTGGTGGCTGTGGAAGCAACACAAGCACAGCATGGAGAGGAGGGAGCTGAGTTTGCTAGCTGCTCTTTGTGCCGTCCTCACCTGTGGTCCTGAACCAGTACAAGCTGAAATCTGTGTCCACGTGTCTGGGCTTCTTCTCTCTGCACACTGGGAGTAACTGGGAGTAACTGGGAGTAGACCTGCTGCACACTGAGAGGAGCGAGCTGCTTTGGTTGAGGTGCTTCAGGCCCTCTGGTCACCTGGCTTTTGCATCAGGTAGACCTCAGGGATGGGACCGTGGCTTCAGAGGAGGTGCTGGAGAAAACTGCAGGCAGACAGGAAGCGTGTGCATCTTTGCCTCGTTCGTTGGTGTTCCAGAAATCAGTGCTGTGTGAGAGCAGAACTTTAAACAGTGGAGAGCTGCTTTCATGTTGCTGCCTGTGCCTTTCTGAGAAGCAGGAAGCTTCGTCTGCCAGTAAACTTCCTGTTCTGCAGCTCTGTTCACCCTCTAGTGTCAGAAAGGAGCAGATCGTGAGGCACGTCAGAGGAACCCAGCGAACCACAAAGCTCTCACTTCCTGTCAGGAATATATTGTAGATGAAGCCGTTTCAGACCTACTTTTCCCTTCAGTCAGCTGGCAGCCTGTTTATGCAGCTGAAGGCCGTCCAGTGACTCTTTTAAGGCTCCGTCTAAGAACCAACAAAGAGTGCACACTAACGTAAGCTACACAAGTGAACATGATGTATAAACATGAAAGTATAAAGATGACAGGACAGCGGAGCCAGAAACCAGCTTTTATTTCTGAGACTTCATCGGACATGTGAGAGCTACAAAAACTGTGATTCTCAGAGCCATGAAAAGCAGGACAACAGCAACATGTGTGAAGAAAGGATTCACGCAGACAGCGAGGATGGACTGAAGGTTTTAATCCCAGCAGGGATAACTGGGAGAAACGTTCAGTTTCCAGTTAAAACACTGGCTGTGAGTCTGAGAGCAGCTTTTTAAAAACTGCCTGCTGAACGACTACATCACCTAACGAGGTCATTGTCACCATATTTATGCTGTCATCGGTGCACGTAGGGCTGCGCGATATGACCACAATCTCAT
Organism: Haplochromis burtoni; assembly: GCF_018398535.1. NCBI lineage: Eukaryota > Metazoa > Chordata > Actinopteri > Cichliformes > Cichlidae > Haplochromis > Haplochromis burtoni. Next base: position 84,989 of record NW_024583355.1, read on the forward strand.
ATATAAGACATTTATCGTCCTGGCAACGATATAAATCACAAACATGTGATATTTCCTGTGAATCTCGTGCAGCTCGACTGGCGTTTAGTTTTTCCAGCTGGGCGTCCTGTAGCTGCAGTCGAGTGTTTCAACCGATGCATGAAACATTTTGTATAACATAAGTTGTAACGGCCGCTGTTTTCTCTCAAAGTTTCAGGCTGAGGTTTATTTTTAGCACCTGACGGCTCTTTTTTGCTTCTCCTCCGTAAATACTCTGCATCTTTCACGTGATTCGGTTTATTTTGAAAAGTCTCAACAGGATCTTGAGCTTTATTGTGAAAGGCTTACGTGGAAAACAAGCAAGCGGACAGCGGAGCCACGCGATGGTGTTACCGTTGTTGTTGCTAACAACAACATGTAAAAAGAGGCGCTTGTCCGTCTGTAGTGTGGTTATGTTATATAAGAGAAAGAGAGAACTTAAGAAATTAATACTACAGTGACATCAGAACCATGAACAAATATGCAGTAAACTGTTTATTTTGCGACACCACGAAACAAACGATAGCGTGATAGGAATCGACAGAGGTTTTTACATCGTCATACACATGGTCACATCGAACAGCCCTAGGTGCAGGTCTGGCTGCTGCTGACATGTGTGTGATGCTAACTGTGGTCCACGAGGTCAACAACAAGAAGGAAGCCTTAAAATGAAGAAGCACTTGGTCTTATGGCACAGGGGGACGTCTTTGCTTTAAGGACCGACAGCATGTCTGTGACATACACAGCTGATGGTTCATAAAGCAGGATGGTTACAGCACGGTGGGCCAGGCAAACCTGACTGAACGGGTCACCTTCATGTGCAGAATAAAAGCAGTAAAGCTGCTGAGGCTGAGCCCTGGACTGAGGCGGATGCTGTTTCCCGTGTTTGAATCAAGCTTCATCTTATCTTTAGTACGGTTAATAAATACTCATCATCACCAGTCTGCTTTGCCATTCAAACACAGCTGCTGGCACCAGTAGTAAAACCAGAATCACACACACTACAGTTATGCTGTGTAGCCCACAGTGACACATCAGTTAGGACTCGGACATCTTGCGGATCATGTAGTTGAGGATGCCTCCATGCCGGAAATATGCCAGCTCCACATCCGTGTCAAATCTCAGGCGCACTTGGAATGTTTTCCCCGTGTCGAGCTGTGGGAGCAGGGAGAGAGCAGGTCAGCGTCACATCCCAACACGCCTGCAGCAGCGTGCCGTCTGTCCGTACCTTGATGTCTACGACCATCCTGGGTGTGAGCAGCTCAGGGATGACCACGGTGTAGCGCTCTCTGCCGGTCAGACCCAGGCTGTCGGCCGTGTCTCCTGGTAGATACTCCAGAGGAATCACTCCCATCCCCACCAGGTTACTGCGGTGGATCCGCTCATAGCTCTCTGCCAGGACAGCCTTGATCCCCTGCAAACACAAAAAAACACCTGAGACCTGCAAACAACTATGTGAGCATACAAACAAAGTAGTTTGAGTTTACCAGCAGAAAGGGGCCCTTTGCAGCCCAGTCCCTGGAGCTCCCGGAGCCGTACTCCTTCCCTGCGAGAACGAGCAAAGGGATTCTGGACTGCTGGTACCGGTCTGCAGCATCGAACACGTCCAGCTGAAACAAGAACACAGATGCTCAAATCATAAGATACGCCCGGCAACAGCACTGCATCTGTTACCATGGTCAGCAATGCCACACATCTGACATGGTCTACACTGATGCTTTTACACAACAGTGATAATTAACCCTGTGAGGTCTGAACCCTGCCCTACTTTAGATTACTGCTGCATTTTATTTCACAGCTTCATTTCCAAGAACAAACCTAAGAGCACCGTTAGAGCTACTGTAACAGTGTTTAATGAATCTACATGCAGCTTGTAGTTCCTGATGTCAACCAAGAACCAGAACGCACACTTCCTCATAGCTCACTTATTATCGAGATAAAGAGTCACGGCACAAAGCTCTGATTTTTCTCTTTCAGGCATAACCGTTGATATAAATATGGGAAACATATAGATGTGTCTAACATTTGCTATGTGCAGTTATTATCAGCTGGGTGTTGGTGGCGTTCCTGAAACAGCTGCAGGGTACCGTTAGGGTTAGGCAGGTACTGTTAGGTACATGCTGCCCTCTGGTGGACAAACTATGCAACCTCAAAACTCGTAAACAAGAGTGTCCGCAGGCTCTCCTTCAGTTTATTAATATCACAACATTGACTCAAGAGCATCAGAAAACCTTACATTTATGATCTGCTCTCCACACTCCTTTAGATGCACTGACGGTCATGTATATAGAGCTGTAATAATATTAGCTGCTTTGTAATTTAAATAAAGAAAATGTGCTCGAGGCATAAATGAAATGTAATTTAACATCACAGTTTAAACAGCATGTGTCTGACTTCTGTTGAGAAGTTGAAGTTGCATAGTTTGTCCACCAGAGGGCAGCATGCAGCCCTGACTGTGCTGGCTCTAATGTGGGTCCAGTCTGAGCTGACACAGCCGTGTGCCTTCTTCTTATAAACAAGTGTTGCACAACGATGCAGCGCGAGGCTCCCTGTAGCTCAGGGGTAACGAGCTCCTACCGTTTCTCCTGTCGGCAGGTGGATGGTTTGTGGCGCCTGCTTGTTGAGAAACTTATTGAAGAGACGGATGTTGGCAAACGTCCCTCTGGCCATAACGGCGTCGTTACCTCGCCGAGAGCCGTACGAGTTGTAGTCTCGGGAGTTCAAACTGCCAAAAGAGTAGCAGCAGAAAATGTTGATGGTTTCACACCGACAAGTGTTTTTCATCAAGAGATCATATGAAAACTGTCTGTGACGTGGGCTAAGTACCATTATTATTCAGTAACACGTGTGCGCCGACTCACCCCCTGCTGGTCAGGTAGCGTGCTGCGGGGCTGTTCCTGGCGATGTTCCCCGCAGGTGAAATGTGGTCGGTTGTGACCGAGTCTCCCAAGTTCAGAAGCACACAGGCATCTGTGATGGAGGCAGGAGGCTGCAGCTTCCTGGTCTGAGTTAATACAACACAGTCAAGACACGTCGGGTCAGACAGCAGGGTTTCCTGTGTGCAGCGGGGACACGCTCGCCAAACCTCAAAATGTCTCACTGTCTTAACTAAGGATGTGCAAGACTAGTCAAGGAGCTGTCACTTTGTTTTAACTGAAGCCGGGACATTACTGTGTCATAAATGTTATGCACCCGTCTTCCACCAGATGGCGTCGTTAGTGAGAAACGGCACGAATCAATGGTTAATCCATCTTTTTGTTAACGGTGCAAATGAGCTTTCTCTGAAAGGTGGATGGGCTCCAGACAGGGGGCGGAGGTCATTCGGAAGGGCTTTAGAGTAGGCCCACCTCTCTGGCTAAGGTCACCTGGGTCAGGTGTTAGAACCGGACGTGTCCTACTGCAGGGAGGCCCAACCAATAACACGACGGCCTCCTCCTGACAGACTGTGGAGCTGTGGTGGAGCACAGTTCACCACCACAGGTCTACACCCTACACTAGTGGGGCCAATTGCTTTATGGAGGCAAGTCCACTCTTCTTCTCAATGAAGGCGAAACATAACCTTTGAATAAGTCTGCAGACGAACGTTCGTGCACGGCATGTACTTACCAAACCATCAAAGAAGGGCGGAGACTTGATGTAGGTTGATTTGGGGTCCCAGGTGTAGAGTTTATCAGAGGGAGCAGCCAGCGAGTTCCAGCGTTCATTCACGTGCTGCAGCGAAACCACAAACACAGCACAAGGCTTTCTGTCAACGAGACATATCAGCAGTGCACGATCTCCCCAACAAGCGTAAGATCACACTACCTCGATCTTCTCATAAACCTCTTTGAACATGGATGGGATGACGAACATTCTCTCCACAGCCTGGATTTCCTCTCGAGTGGGCCAGATGTCCCTGAGGAAAACATCTTTGCCTTCAGAGCTCATCCCTACAGGGGATAGAGAAAGAAAGAGGACAGCAGTCAAACGTCTTTTCAGCTGATTGTGATAATAACCTAAACCATATACAGACGCTTCAGCTTAAAGCTCATCAACACACTTAGACCTGCTGGAAGTGACCTGCAGGTTTAAACCCAGAGCGCAGGTTGTCTCGTCTCTTTCTTTCAAATATCACTCCTATTTATTTAGACCTGTCTTTGCCTTCTATAACTAAAAGGCTTCAGCTTAGTATCTCAAATGTTTTGGGTTAGTAAGTGAAAGCTTGGAGATCAACTCAAACCTGTTTCAATCAGTGACTTACCAATGGGCTCATTGTCAAAGTCTATCCTCACTGTGCCAGCCAGTGCATAGGCGATGACGAGCGGTGGGGAAGCCAGGTAGTTGGCTCTGGTGTTGGGATGCACTCGTCCTTCAAAGTTTCTGTTGCCTGAAAGGACGCCTGCAGCGATCAGATCCCCCTGAGGCACAAAAACACCTCAGTCACATGACACACAGAAGGCTCATGGAGACTGAACACGGAGCTGCTTCAAGGCAACAAAGAGTGTGTTAGGAATGAATAAACGTCACAGGAGGAAGGAGGAGGAGCCTCCGATGTAAGCCGCTAGTACCTGGGTTATGGCCTCCACCACTGGTTCTGGGAGCGGCCCACTGTTGCCTATACACGTCATGCAACCATAGCCAACAACCTCAAAGCTGGCAGAAGACACAAAGGGATTATTACACAGCTGCACGTCACACACTCTGTCACTCTGTCACTTCCTCAGATGTAAACACAGGAGTACCAGTTCTAGGTGCAACACACGGGGGCGCCACAAACGTGCAGCACACAGGGGCGCCACAAACGTGCAACACACAGGGGCGCCACACGGGGGCGCCACACAGGGGCGCCACACGGGGGCGCCACAAACGTGCAGCACACAGAGGCGCTTCAGAATCAAACAGCAGTTATGACGAGACATTAACGCAGTGATGCTGAGCGCTCAGAAATAATCAAAGAAAAAGTGGCGTAACTCTGAAGACCTGAAGTCTTCTGAACGTAAACAACATTACGTTCAATCATTGAAACGTTCACTGATCGCTGTGCTGATGTCCTGCTTTAAACACTGGTTACACTGGATCCTACCAGGTGAGAGGTGTGAGTGAAATAACAGTCAGTCAACACAAACGTGGGATCGTTCCAACAACAAGCAGCTTACCCGAGCTGAGACAGGTAGTCCATGACGCCGCTCTCTCTCAGGTAGTAGGTCACCACTCCGCTGCCAGGGGACAGGCTGGTTTTTATGTACGGCTTCACACTCAAACCACACTCGACTGCTTTCTTTGCCAGGAGTCCTGAGATACGAGAGACTCTCATTCAGTCACTGTGTCAGAAATCTGTGTGACAGTGAAGGGCAGCACACCCACCTGCTCCCAGCATGACGGATGGGTTGCTAGTGTTGGTGCAGCTCGTGATGGCAGCGATAACCACCGAGCCGTGACTCAGCGCGTACTCCTTTCCGTTGAACTGGAAGGGGGCTGTAGCGTTGTGGTGCTGCGGAGCCACCTGGAAGCCCTTGAAGCCTTGCTGAGGCGAGAATTATAGAAAAGAACGATTTCAGAGCATCTTATGTGACAGACGTGTCGGTTAGCAACAAGCCTGTAGCAGCACACGAGTGACTCCTGGTAAGACTGCACTAATGAGCCCCCTACAGCAGCTAGACACCTGTGCACCTGTGCTAGAGGCAGGTATCACCTCATGCTACAAGCAGTGATACTGACCAGAGCTAATGCTGAGTGTCAGCAGCCTCCACCTGTAAATGTAGGAACGCACCTTTGCTTCCAGACAAACTTCAAAATCTTTCTTCATGTCAGACACGGGAACTCTGTCCTGAGGTCTTTTGGGACCGCTGCAGCAGGGAACCACCGTGCTCAGATCCAGCTCTACAACCTGAGGAAGACGGACACATCCAGCTTTATTCTTGTTACATTTGCATCATGTCACAATTTTCATTAAAATCTATAAAAGACAAAACAGACAATGACCTGTGATCCCTGAAAATAGACTTTTCTGGGTTCAGCAAACATAAAGGAAGTCAGAGGCTGACCTGAGTGAACTCTGGATCCTGGGAAACATCATTGTAGTCTCTGAAGATGGCCACCGCCTTCAGGTACTTGGTAATGTATGCTAACTTCTCTGGTTCCCGTCCTGATTTTAGACAAACGAGTCGCATAAACAAAAAGAATCGCGTGCAATGAATGAATGCAACCTTTGTGCTGACGTCAAACGCCACCAGCTCACCGGTTTGTTCCAGATACTGAAGGCTGACATCGTCCACGGGGAAGAAGGCTGCCGTGGCGCCGTACTCTGGGCACATGTTGGCGATGGTGGCTCTGTCAGCGATCGACAGCTGAGCCACACCCGGGCCGAAGAACTCCACGAATTTTCCTACCACGCCCACCTGACGGAGGTGCTGCGGGCGCATGCAGAAAGCACAGCTGTGACGTCAGAGCGCTGACTGCTGTTGGAACAGCTGCATCAAACGCCCTCCTACCTTGGTAACAGTCAGGACGATGTCGGTGGACGTGATGAACTTATCCGCAGCGCCGTGCACCTTGTAGCCCACCACCTCGGGGAGCACCATGCTGATTGGCTGACCCAACATAACAGCTTCTGCTTCAATCCCACCCACACCTGAAGGGGCAAGATTAACCTTTACTTAGGACACCAAGCTCACACCTGATTTTTCACTTTCACACCATTACAAGCAGCTGATGCAAATGTTTCTGAGTGATCTTACTGCAAATCAAACAATCTGCACGTATGTGTGGATGCATAACTAAAAACAACACTATTACTACTAATAATGTTAAAGTGTTGAACTGTCAGAGGTTAAACAACATAATGCACATTCACAATGATACAAAAAGGCAACAACATGGGCTAACAGTGCAGACGCTGCTCTGCAGACGCTGCTGCTGCTCCTACAGGTGTGACCTCCAGCCCCCCGTCTGCATGAAGCAGTGCTGGACACACTGTGGCACAAACCCTCATCAGCATCGGCTGAACAGTGATGAGAGACGGACCATCACAACACTTCTAGATGCAGGTCTGTGCTGCAGAGAGATGCAGACAGAGTCAGCGAGTCCAGTTTCCTTCAGCATCAAATGCAACCTGTGACAGGCAGAGGTCTGCAGAGCCAACGACACGACTGAGTCCAGTTTCTGAGAGTTAACAGCTGTGTGACGGCGGCTCACAGGACAACAGCTTCAAGCAGCTTCATAGTGGTCGTAGTGAGAACGTCTCAGTTTCTACTGTTTGACAGGACGAGCTGCAGAAAGAAAGCCAGACGTCAGAATAGGACACAGTTCCACAGTGTGCGGCATCAACATGGAGGAGGAAGTGTGATGGTCTGGGGCTGTTTGCTGGATCCAGGGTTGCTGACTGAACCAAAACAGCTACCACAGCGTTCTGCAGCACCATGCAGCACCCTGCGCTCCGTCAGGGCTTCATCCTACAGCAGGATAACGACCCACACATCAGTCCAAGCTGTGCCAGAACCAGTGTCCAGCACAGCCTCCAGACTGAAAGCCCATCGAGCTGGTTTGAACTGAAAGCAAAGCAGCTACAAAGGTCCACATTTATGGAACTTCTGCTCCAGATGTGGGAGAAGATTTGATTTTTGTTGTAGACAGAAGCCACGACTGCGTTCAGCTGCTACATCTGCCAAAGGAGGCGACTGACGAGTCAAAGGTTAGAATCTGTTTGGGTCTAAAACTGACTCCAATTACTTTGTGCTGTGCTTTGATTTCAGAGTGCAACGAGACATTAATCATTTTCAATGAAAAAATGTGTGTATTCTAAAACCTCTGACTAGTAGTGTGTATTTCATGAGGTGAGGATCCTGCACAGAGCAAAAGAAATCAAACAATAAACACGGCAAAAACAAACTATGAGAGAATCTAGTTAATGATGGAACAGAGAAGCTGCATTCATACTGGGACCAGCAGCAGCCTACAGCAGCATAACTGCTGTAAAAGAGAGGGAGACGTCTTACCCCAGCCCAGGACGCCCAGACCATCGATCATGGTGGTGTGAGAGTCGGTGCCCACCAGACTGTCCGGATACAAGAGCCCATCCTGGTTAAACACCACGCGGGCCAAGTACTCCAGGTTGACCTGGTGAACGATTCCTGAACCAGGAGGAATAATTCGCATGTTTCTGAAGGCTTTGGAGCCCCACTGCAAAGACCAGAGATCATATTTATGGACCGAACCATCAGACTTACATGGACACACGACAGGTTCATACCTTTAGAAACTGAAATCTTTCTTTGTTGCGGTCAAACTCCAGATCCTGATTTTTCTGAAGGCTGTCAGACCTGCGTGAAGAACAACAAGTGAAATGAAGCAGTGAATGAAACACCTATGAGCTGACACACGGTGGGAGAAAGGCGAGAGATCTTACTTCCTGTTGAAGTCCACTTGGATGGAATGATCAATGACGAGGTCAGCGGGACAAACTGGATTAATCTTTTCTGGGTCGCCACCGAGTTTCATCACTGCGTCACGCATGGCAGCGAAGTCGACCACAGCAGGAACACCGCTGCGTGACACAGCACAGGCTGGTCAGGGACCGCTCAGAATGTGATGTCACCTTCTTAAACATCACTAATAAGACCCCAAAAGCATGTGTTTGGAGTCTGTTACCGTAGAAACCTGCTGCTTACACAGGGAATAACTTTGCTGTTGTTAAAGTCCAGACTGCTTTTAGCAGATGCTGCCGCAAACTGCACTTAAATCCTGAGCTGGTTATTTCACTCAAAGGTTCTTTTTGCACCTGAGATGATGTAAACAGGGATTTCACAACACCTGCAAACACCTCGTGACACTACGTTCTTCTTACAGACCAGCGTTACTCTGATGACATCACTGACACACCAGGTGCATTAAACGTATTAAATGTGTGAAAGTTAAAACAAGACACTGACACTCAAATTGTGAGGAAAAGACATACGTGAAGTCCTGGAGGATGACCCGCGCCGGCCTGAACGGCACCTCCACAGTCTGGAACTGCGTCTGCTTCCAGTTCAGGATGCTTTCCACATCCGAACGCTTCACTAGAAACTCATCACAGTTCCTGACGGCAGATTCCAGGAGGACCCGGATGGAGAACGGCAGACGGTCTAAGGAGCGCATGTGCAAGTCAACACTTCTCGGTTGTGTGCACCGACGAGATGCTTCATGTTAGCATTCAGTGTAGATGTGCTCCTACCATATCTGGGATCTCCAAGCTTGGATAGATTGAAAAACTGCTGCTCTGGGTGTTTGGGGTCCAGAGGCTCAACGATGTGCTCAAAAGGATTTTTCACAGCTGCCGACATCTTTTCCTAAAAGAAGATCAAAAGCCTGACTTACATGATGCAGACTAAAGAAGCACCTTTCAAATATGTCAACAACATACAAACCAAATGAAGACTGACAGGAAGGCAGAGCTCGGGCCTGTTACTCGTTCCCTAACGGCAGGTGGATCTGCTTGGATTCAGGGTTAGTGGTGGAGGGTCGTTGACCTCGTTCTATGAACTTTGCATAACTCAAGTTCTTTAACAAAAATGTGACGCTGACTGTGTGTCAGTCACTTGCAGCTCAAACACACATTAAGTGAAATTCAGGTTCTGGGGCCTGTTAGAAAGAGGCGTTATCTGTGTGAAAGGTGAAAACAGCGCATGCCTGCACATGACCACGGACTTGGCTGGTTAGCTGAAGTTCAGGCGAAACCTCTGCTGTCAAGTGCAAAGTCAAACTGCCACGACAGTGACAAAGACATCAATATCCGGACAGCTTTACTTCTAATGGTTTAGTCCTGTGTAACAACTACTGTCACTCCTGCCGATATAAAACGTGACGCTGACCTTTAGGTCACATTTGTAGCCTCGATTATGCCATTTTTACCAGAATGGTCCCAGTTTCAATCAGAAAGTTTTACACTTGAAGCCTGATTAAAGTACAGCTTTGTCTCCACATCCGTCACGTTGATATATTATCAGTAAAAACGTGCGAAGAAAACCTGACCTGCTAACGATCACGGTTAACTGCACCCATTTACGAATTCTACCAAAACTTGCTAATGTTGATGCTACGTGTCCAGTTAGCATAGCTCATGGGTCAAAGTTCAGCATTTATGAAGACAGGTATCAGGCTTTTATTCAGAGATGAACATTTAAATTGAACACTAAAACGAAGGAAAGAAGCATAACATTAGCTAATAATTCAGACATGATATCTTATTAGTGTGAGTTGGTATAAAGCATAATGTGACAGTTGGATAAATTAGCTTTCGTAGCGACACAACGAGAATTTCAGTTCAGACGTTCTTCTGGAAAATCGTTAATAAGCCAAGAAACTGAATGTGGTCGGATGGTTATTGCTTACTTTAGATGCAGTGTTGAAGTATCACCAGATCACAGCAGTTAGGTCACAACCAGCTAGTCGCCACAAAACCTGCTGCTTGTTCCGCCCAGGTTCCGCCTCCACTCGGGACACTTCCGGTTAGGTTTTTATTCAGAATAAAAGCCGAACCCACGCCGGGCTTTGCAGCTTCATATCCACGTATATCTGACAACTATGGAAAGGAACTGGAACGGGAAATTGATTATTTATTTATTCATTTATTCATTTATTTATTTTCGGTGGCATAATACAAAACAATTATTTGGCATTTATATATTTTATCTTATATTTTAAGAGGGAGAGAAATGCTGAGTATGACAGAAAGACCCCTAGAACCACAGTCAAGCATGGACTGTTATGCTTTGGAGCTACTGAGGGTACAGGATGACTTCACCACATTGAGGGCCAGACGGGTCTTGCACCATAAAATCTTGGATGTGAACCTTCCTTCAGCCAGAACACGGGGTGGTGATGGGTCGTGGGCTTCCAGCATACCACTGAGTGAAAACACACTGCCAAGGCAACAAAGCCGTGACTAAAGAAGGAGAACATTAAGGGCATGGAGTGGGCTAGCCAGTCTCTAAACTTCAGTCCCATAGAAAACCAGTGGAAGCTTAAAACTAGAAAACAAACAAACTAGGTGATTAAGAGAATATCACGAAGTCTGGCCATTTAGCAGTGTTGGGGAGTAACGGAATACATGTACCGCCGTTACGTATTTAAAATACAAAATATGAGTAACTGTATTCCGTTACAGTTACCGTTTAAAAAGGTGGTATTCAGAATACAGTTACTTTGTTGAAATAAATGGATTACACTGCGGTACTTTCCTGTTTCATATTGTCGCGGGTCAGGACTGTTTGGGTTTTGTTTGACAGCTACGTTCTGTTGTTCCAGGCGGCAGCGTTACGGTTGCCATGGTTACAGGGCGACGCTCTCTCTCTCTCTGCGACTGTGTGTTTCCTGGGTGAGAGAGCGCCTTTTCGTTGTTGTTGTTGTTGTTGTGCTAAGCTAACAGGCAGAATGCTACAAGCATAGCTCTAAAGAATGTAGCATCATGTTCAGTGTAGTCCGTGCTGCTGGGAGAATGGACTGCCATACACGTTATGTGTCTGTGAGCGCTAGGAGGGAGAAAAAGGGGAGTGGAAAGGTACGAGCAGTCATCGAGCAAAAACGGGAGCTGGAAGCATGTAAATATAATAATAACCACTGCAGCCAAGAAGAGTGCCTGACGAGCCCAGTTGTAAGTAAGCTATTAAGACTCGACTGTACACTGTGTTCGTGTTTTCCTCCGAAAACAATAAGTTCCGTTGGAGCAGCCTTTCAACGCCTCTCTCTGTCTCTCGCAAGCAAAGTTGACCCAGACAACAAAGTAAAGCTATTTTTCGGCTACGAGCCGACAGGGACCCCGCCGTATTAGTCAGAGGTCCCTTTACTACAGTTCGGAGTCGCGGACCTTCAGTAATAGTAATAAATCACACAGCAATAGTACATTCACGTTGTTGTAAAAAGCATGATAATATATTAAGTAATCCAAAGTATTCAGAATACGTTACTGTCATTGAGTAACGTAACGGAATACGTTACAGAATACATTTTGGGGCATGTATTCTGTATTCTGTAATGGAATACATTTTAAAAGTAACCTTCCCAACACTGTTATGTATACAAGAATAACACAATACTATTATATCATGAGCAAACCAACATAAAAATGGGGAACAGCAAACCTAACGCAATAATGGATTTGTTATATTGTACACATTCATAAAGAGAATAATGACCAGCATGTTTCACTGCAGCCAGGGAACACAAGATAAGATAGATAAGAACACCTTTATTAATCCCACAGGTGGCAAATTTGTTTCGTTACAGCAAAAGTACAAAGTTATGTAGCAGAAATTAGAAAACACTGGAATGCAATAAAATAAAATACTATATACAATAGAATAAAATAGACAGGCCGTCCTACCTGAGAGTAGAACTCACAGTGGTGAGTCTGAGATTTACAGTCAGTGATGAACCTCAGAGAAGGATACACAGTATCAACCGGAGCAGAAGCATTCATATGTAGAATATCTCCATAAACCAGCACAGGTAAAATGTGCCCCCGAACAAAAAACGAATACAATGTAGCGCTGTGCAGACTGTATACTAAAAGATTAGCTGCTTTTATCAAAATGACCAGTAGATGGTGCTGCAGCAGCAGCTATGTTCTTACATGTGTCGTTTGCTTCGTGGCTCGTGTTAAACTAGCACATCTTTATAGTTTGTAGTTGCAGAACTACTTACTTATGCAACACTTTCCTTTCCAAACACACATGCAGGTGGTTACATATGGTTAAAATGATTCAAATGCAGTAAGTATGCACGTTTTTCATATAAATATATTCTGTAACTTAATTATTGTCTGTAGCCCACATGATTACACACTTTAGTTACATGAAACGTGTGTTTTGATGTTATGTGCTGTATAGCCTGTATAATAAATAAACATGTAGCCCAATAAGTATAAACTCCAGAAAGCTACACAACATGGGGCGCTTCATTTACAAACACAAGTCTAACTTAAGTTTCACTGTTTTTTGTTAGAAAACA
>NW_024583356.1:0-1079 GCF_018398535.1 Haplochromis burtoni
AAACATCCCAGTACATTGGTTTAGTTTCCTCTCCAGCTGTTTGACATTTGACACTTCAACATTAAGGGGAAGAAGAAGAAACAGTGTTAGGTCAGGTGACCACATTGTTTCTAAAATAACTGACAGGAAGTAACCAGGCTGTTAGAAATGGATGGCATGTGTTTAGAGTTGCTGTAGTTAGGTAACTCTACTTACCAAAAGCAAAGCTGCTGAATGTTGCAGGAACATGCTCATGTGTGGTGATCATTCAGTGCTGCACATTAGACAGTCCAAGACTGCCCATCTGAGAGTTTGAAAACACACATGCAAAGATTTAATTGTATTACAGTCAAAGTTGGATGTTCATTTTTGTCCTTTAAAAATGTTTGTGTATTTGAAAGCACTAACATTTAAGGATGTCTCAGATCGTCTCTCCTTTGAAAGCGGAGACAAGTTTACCCACTGATCCACGTCACTTTACCTGGATGATGACTCCTCTCTCCCTCACTCAGAAACACTCCTAAAATAACCAAGCAAATAAATAATACTGAAGATTTACTCACAACATTACAAAAACATCTCCCTTTGATTCCATTTCTCCATTCCTACTGAACATCAGGCAACAAATATCCCAGTAAATCACAGTAAATTGTAAAGCACATATTTTCTCTTTTTCTCTCTTTCTGCTTTGTCTAACCTCTGCAGAGCCCCTCTGTCAAGAAAAACATATCTGTAAGCATAAAACAAATATACATTTCATAACACTGCACTGGAAAAACCTCGGTTGGTTGATTTCCTCTGTGCAGTGCAGACGAGCATCAGTCAGCAAGTCAAAGTGGTGAGATGGACTGGTGCCCTTTGTGACTCTGCTAGTTCTTCTGAGGAAACACCACTGTGTTTCCACACCGTCACCATCTGTGAGCACAAACTGCTGCTCTGCCAGCATGTAGGAAATCACATATCAAACACACAGGGGTGAAGAAACATTAGAGCTCAACTTTGGATACTTTAGATCTAAACAGATCAAAGTAGCTCTTAGTTTCAGCAATCAGTGAACAGGCAAACAATGATACCATACTGATTCTGTATGAATACAATAT
>NW_024583356.1:35052-43411 GCF_018398535.1 Haplochromis burtoni
GGTATTTTCAATACAGCTGTCAAATTAATTTATTAAAACTAATACAGATATATGTATATTTTTTTGATAAATTAGTTTGCTAAATTATAAGAATATATTTTTTTTTCATTTAACAATTGCAACTGAAAGAAATTAAATATTGAACAAAAATATATTGTCACATTCTGAGCATGCTCAGCACGCTGACAGACTTGAAGTTGCTACAGATTTTAAGAAGTGATAATTATAGGGAAGAAACTTCTCTTTTTCATCCGTTTAATCAAACATTTGATGCCTCAGCTGTCTCAGTCTATAGCGTTCTGCAACTACAACTAACCTGAGGCTTGGATTTGGCTGCAGGTGCCCCTGTACATCCTTCTCAACATGTGTTACGTTAACACATTATGACCCAAGCATTTTGGATTTATCTAAATTAATTAGTATTGTTTCAATTCCTTTATTTTATTGTTTCTATTGTTATTATTGTATTACATTGTTGTTTTTAATTTTATTGTTATTGTTAAGCACTTTGTGCAGCATAGGCTGTTGGAAATGTGCTATATAAATAAATCTGACCTTGACCTTGACCTTGTGAGTACAAAGACACCTCAACAGCTGGAGATCAGATTGCCTGGACTTCCGCCTCTGACTACAACCCAGCACACACTGCATCCGACCCCTATGACGTCTCCTGCAATGTGGTTGAAGAACTTCACCTCTTCCAGGTGCACCCGGCAGCCATCAGGCACTCTTTGAAGCTCCAGACATATTCCCTTTGTCTCTTTCTCCCACACACACACACACACACACACACACACACACACACACACACACACACACACACACACACACACACACACACACACTAACACTCACATGCCCACATGATTCCTGTGCCTATGTAGTATAGGCAGCATTTAATTCAGCATACATGACAATGGCTAGTTTACACAGCACAAGAACTTATGATTCTTTGAATACATTATTTGTTTTCATTTGTTTTGTCAGATAGTCCTCTATACATGAAACAGCCCAAATGTGCCCTTTGGAAAATAAATTTATTCAACAAGTGCATATTTTTACACAAAAAACGTATTTTTCCCAATACAATTAAAACGCTGGATGAAAAATAGAGTATATCTTGTTTTAGTCATACTCTGGAAGGACTACTGCTGGTGCTGCTGGCTTCTTGTGTTTTGCCAAAGGGAAGTCCCTTTGAGACTCATAATAAAGATCTTTTTCTGACAGGACTGAATGAGCAACATCCTTTGGGCTGCAAATGGGGCCACATTTGCAGATGTATTAAAGAAAAAACATTATACAGCATGTGTGTGTTGGTTAGAACAGCCTTACAAAGCCTTACAGCCACCATGCCTCCCACTCGTTGTCTCCTGTTCCTGCTCATTAGTCTAATGAATAGCAAGCAGCTACAATCAATGGTGTGTTCGTTAGGGATGAGCAGAGCAGGCACACGCTGATAACTCTGATCAACACCGAGACCTGACTGACAGTGGCAGAGGTACCAATATCACAGTGATTAATGATGATCAGCTGTTAATGAAGATATCCCGAGTAGGTACAGTGCTTAATGCACTGAATTAGGGAGTATTTTCACACAGAATTACTAAGACTGGATCAACTACAGGATTTATGTTCTTCATTCCCGGATAAATATTTTCTCATGTACACCCATAACTGTATTTAGTGGTTAGACTGAAAATTATGTTGGCCACACTTGGAGCAGTTTCTATTTTCAGAATCTGTTATTAACTATTTCTCTAAATTGCTTTTCAAGTCCTGATTTACAGCCAGACAGTGTGAAAATAAATATTGTTGGCGATGAATGTCTCAGGAGTCTCTTTTTATTTGCTTTCACTCAACAGAAATGCTGCCTTAAGGGATTCAATATATTGAGATAGCAAAAGGTAGATCAACTCAGGTCAGGGTTTTAATAATTTATAGATGAGCTGTTTGTCTCATCACAAAGAGTATACTGCTTCAGTATGACAAGAACTCCTTGTCACTTCATTGTCAACTCCTGGTGCATTCACCCTGTTCTTTCAGTCATTTGTGTTCAGTTCATATTGGGATTAGTAGAATCTTTAGTTTTTTACTGAAAGAATAATTACTTAGAAACTTGCTGACATATTGTCATGGTTCTCAAGATCTGGAGAGGTTGTGGTGTGTGTGTGTTTTTTTGTCTTCGCCTCTCCCACCAGGGCAGAACTGGACCTTGATTCCCCGCCTCTGAACCTCCCCTGAACACACACCTGTGGCTCATTCACACTGATCCTGGCAGACTACTTAAGATGGCAAGAGAGGCTGCTTCCTTGCTGGATTGTCACATTACCTAGCGTCAGTGTCAGTGCCTAGCCTTTGGAAGTATTCCTCATGATCACCTAGAGTTTCTCCCTAATGTTGTTCTTCTCTGACCGTGGCTCAGGGGGTTGGGAATTGCATCTGTAACCGGAAGGTTCGATCCCTGGGCTCTCTGTCCTGGTCGTTGTGTCCTTGGGCAAGACACTTTACCCTACTTGCCTACTGGTGATGGCCAGAGGGGCCGATGGCGCGATATGGCAGCCTCGCTTCTGTCAGTCTGCCCCAGGGCAGCTGTGGCTACAACTGTAGCTTGCCTCCACCAGTGTATGAATGTGAGAGTGAATGAATAGTGGTATTGTAAAGCACTTTGGGTGCCTTGAAAAGCGCTATATAAATCCAATCCATTATTATTATTATTATCTGTGTACAGGTCTTCTAGATTCCCTGCCCGTCTTCCCTGCCGTCTGGATTTCTGTGGATGTGTGTGAGTGAGCGTGAGCATTTTGGAGTGGACATTCAGAGTGAGTTGTGGATTAAGTTGAAGAAGAGTGTATGTACCCCGCCTTGGACCTTCCCGACTGGCTGTTAAGGGGAGATTGCGCATCCTTCCCGGAGTGTCAGCTGGTTAACCAGCTAGCCATCCCAAAAGCGCCTTTGCACCCATTATATTAATGGAGGTCCTGTTTGAGGTCCCGTTTCTCCCTTTGAGTTGTTATTTGGCAGAAAGCCACGGGGGTGTTGGACCTAATTAAAGAAAACTGGGGGGTAGGCCCCAACCCATTCAATGCATGCTGTAGCTGAGAGCAAAGCTGCACACGCTGGGGAGGTTGTTGCGAGAAAATTTACTCCAGGCCCAGGATCGTCAGCAGTGCCTCTACAACAGAGGCGCTGGACTCAGGCAATTTTCACCAGGAGACAAAGTGCTTGTATTACTCCCTTCTTCAAGCTCAAAGCTACTCGCCAAGTGGCAAGGACCCTTTGTGGGCACACAGCAAGTGGGGGACGTTGACTATGAAGTGGTATGGTCTGACATTGGCAGCACTACACAGATATAACACCTCAACCTCCTTAAAGCATGGAGAGAGGCTGAAACCACTTCTCTGGTGAGCCTGGTTAAGAAGAGAGATGAGATGGGGCCAGAGGTGCCAAATTCCACCATTCCTGCCTCCCTCCATTGTGATGACCATCTCACACAGGCCCAGAGAGCGGATGTTGCTGTATTGCAACAGCGTTTTGCGTGTTCTCCCCCTACCCAGCCGTACGATTCGAACAGAGGACTGTGGGCTGTTTTGTCCCAGCAGGTAAGGGGGGTCGACCGCCCAATTGTATATATCGGCAGGAAAATATTCGAGCGGGAGGCCAGGTACAGCAGCATGGAGAAATAGTGTCTGGCCAGCTGAGGGGTGATCGACTATCTCTATTATTACCTCATGGGCTGCCCTTTCACCCTCTGTTCGGATCATGGGATGCCAATGCCAGTGGTATCTGGCTCGGCAGTCTTTTAAGTTCAAGGTGGTCCATAGACCAGGGGCACAGATGGTCCCTCTCACGGGGGCAGGGCAGGGCTAGTGCAATGAGGGTATGAGGCGGGGTATGGTTTGTGGCACACCTGAGCTCAATCAGCTGATCATGTCTCCCCTGTAAAAGATGTGGCGGGACCTGAGGTGGTGTTTTGTGTGTGTGTGTGGGGCAGCTGGAAAGTGATCAGAGTGTTGGTGAAAAATTCCATACAACGCATAGCAACATGCAGTCTCTGTGTGTGGGTCCTTAATCGTGTCACAATGTGCTAAAACTCTTGCTTGTGCTGTTGTGAAGTTAGCTGTGAAGAAGAGGAGAGAAGTCGTAAAATACAAAGAGATTAAGTGAAACTGAGCGTTAAAAACACTGAACGGTGTCCACAGCAGCCATTGTTTGTTTTTTTCCATACTCAATGTTCCTATTCCCAGTGAACTCCACTGTCATCCCCTTCTCTATTCCAGCCCATGTGTCAACCAGTCAACATTTGACAGATGATTATGTCATCCATTTCCAGTGACGTGCAGTCAGGTTTTTGAATGACTGCATCCGACTCGAATCATGTACACGGACATATTTGCAAGAGCATAAAACCAGCATTAGTCTTATTTAATTAGCTGCAGCCCTGGTGGTGTACTAAGGAACAATACACACATGCACACAGAAAATTTAAACCATTAAGGTCTACAAGCATAAGGCTTTAGTACTCTTTTTTATGTTCCTGTCACTAAATTAAAGTTTACTAAAAAGCTTTATACTTACTTTCGGCAAACAGAAAAAAGCAAGGAATAAATCTACGTTAAATCCTATAGACCCTTTTACTACATGTATCTTTGCACTGAGGTACATGAGCATTTTTAGAAATGGACTCCCTATTTCCATGAGAACTAGAGGTGGTTGATGTTACCTTGCCAAGCATTCCCTTGAAAATTGTTTTATGATTTATGTGATTTATGTTTTATATAATTGGAGGTAGACTGATAGGAGAAACTTAATTTCTTACCTTTTCCCCAGTTGCCTGCAACCAATTTTTAAACACCATTTGATTGTTGCATGAGCACTAAGCCTTGTCCTTGATAAAGTTGCATAATATTAACAAGCTTGCCTTTTTATGTGTGAACTTTGGAAATTTGTTCCTTAGGTGTTCTACTGGCTTTGCAGCTGAAAGAATATAGCTAAAATTATGACATTATAGGAATTGGAATAGGAATTTTAATTGAACAAACTCATAGCTAGATTGGGAAATCACAGGTTAACTTATGGAGTTCATAACCATCTTTGTAGTTGTCATTGTAACAACTAAAAAGCTTATCTTGTTTTATTCATTATAATTTTGAATGAAATACCATGAAAATGTAAAGACAAAAAAGGCCTTCCAATACAAGATAGTGATAAATAAACTGTTAACCCTACAGGTCACTGATGTGTCACTCTATAAACATCAATTGTCTACCTAAGTGGTTGTCCACCTAAGTGGACATGTAAAAAACTCTTTGAAAAGTACATGTTTAAAAAAATAGTTTTTTCATGCCTAAAGATGAATAAAAATACTTAACCTCAATCAGGATATTTTTTCTTGTCATAATTCATGCATGAAAGGGTTAAATAAGTACTAGTTTGTTCCTAGGAGCACTCTCTCTCTTTCTTTGGAGTTTCAGTGTTAGGTGAAAATTATTTTAATAAAGATCTCAAGAATAATCATTCAAGTCACCATTCACATTCCACATTCTCACTAATGTGAAACCACTGCTTAAATTTGGTGAGGATGAGGAAAAGCAGCCATTAGTCATTAATACAGCTACTGAGTTGATTTTAACAGTTATGCAAGTCATAGTGCAAACAGGGGTGGGAAAAAACTGGCATGTGATTCTTAAATCTGCAGTTCATTCACACTATAGCCACCATGGTGTACAAAACCCCTTCTTCCTTATTTTTAATGGTGCATTTTTTTCTCTCTCTCTTGGAGCTTGTTTCATATTCAGAAGGCATGATTTTCTCAAAGCAAGTTGCCGGACTGATGTTGGTAGAGAAGGTGAAAAGACAGGATCTAGCTCTTATCCTGTACTCTTCTGCAGTTGGAGCTACCAGAGAGACTTAATAATATCCCAGAGGCACAGATGAAACACTTTCTCCACAGTGGCTATTTACTGAGGAGTGCGTTTGAAGTTGATCTCAAGATGTCTTCATTTCTATACCAGAGGAATGTTCTAAGGGGGAAAAAATGTAATTCAGATAGTGAGCAAGGAGAGAAAAAAGAAAACGTGTAAATGGAGACAAGCACAATGCTAGTGGTGTTCTCTGCATCTATATAATTCCATACAGGATACTGTCAGTAGATTCATCTATCACTATCATATTTTCACAATGTGTTATCTTAAGCTACCGAACTGCACTGAACTAGGAGCTTAGAAACTACTTCAAATTAAAACATACCTGCTGTTGGCACCAGCAGGACCATTATTTATTCATAACATCCAACCTGCTCTTGTCAAACTGCAATAAAAAAAAACCTTACACTTTGAAAGTGGAGTAAATGTCCTGCCATTTTTCTACCTGTCAATCTAGAGGTTTGGTTTATTGCCATACAAGACAGAAAAATATTCATCTATCAGACAGGTAGCATTTCATTATTTTTTTGTTTTCGTAGTTTGGAGAAAAATATGTGGACAGAACAAAATTTAGTTATTGGCCTCACGGTCTGCATGTTATCTGGAGCTTTACTTAAAATTCAACAACTTGGACTTTCGGTTGCTAAGGGGATGTAGTAGGTAGAGGAGAAGACTGCTCCGCTAACTTTTCTACCTTTTCCCCTCCTAAACCAGTCAATTCACAACAAAACTTTTGAACCACGTACGTTTTATTTTACGGGTTTCAAAATTGGTTTTTGCTCGTTCTAACAAGTCCTCAAAATGATAGGCTTAAACCACCCTGTGAAAAGAAGGAAGGTGCTCTCACACATAAAGCAGTATAAAGCAGCTGTTGTCTTTCTACAAGAAACAAATTTCCGTGGTTTGGACAACTCTCGTCTTATGTCCCGGTGGGCAGGGCAGCATTTTCATTCCACCTTTCAGGCTAAAGCCAGAGGCGTTTCTATTCTAATTGACCAAAATATTCCCTTTGAGAAGCATAATGTAATTTCTGATACGAGTGGCTGGTATGTTTTTGTTTCGGGTAAACAATATGAAAGTAGTGTTGGCTAACATATATGCACCCAATACTGATAATGTAGATTTCTTTCAGCGTGCTTTCTCATTGCTGCCCGATCTGAGCTCATACTCTCTCATACTTGGTGGTGACCTCAACTGCTGGCTGGACCCTGTGTTAGACCAATCCTCCCCGAATCCCTGCACTGTCAGTAAATCTGCTCTTTTCATTTAATCCTTTTTATCGAACTGTGGTGTCTCTGATGTTTGGCACTGTTTACACCCCCACAGAAGAGAGTACTCTTTTTTTTCACAGGTGCACCACACTTATTGTAGGATCGATTATTTTCTCATTGATAATCAGCTGACTCCATGGGTCCAATCCTGTGAATACCAGATCATAGTAATATCAGACCATACCCCTGTTGTGCTATCAATGAGTTTCCCAGACGTTCCTCAATCCAGACGACACTGGCGTTTTAATTCGACTCTCCTGGCAGATGTAAACTTCCTGGAATTCATGAAAGAACAAATAACCTTGTTTCTTAAAACAAATGCTACAGGAGAAACTTCTCGCTTAATAATTTGGATTACACTAAAAGCCTTTCTCAGGGAACAAGTTATTTCCTGTACTGCTAAAATGAAGAAAAAGGCCTGTATAGAATGACTTGATTTAGTCAACTGAATCAAAGATGTAGACCTGCTCTATGCTAAGGTAAAAAGCCCAGATCTATACAATAAGCACGTGGAGCTTCAGACTAAATTTGATCTCCTCTCAACGCACTCAATTGAACTTCAGCTCCTGAAGAATAAGAATTTGTTTTATATTCATAGCGACAAATCGGGTAGGATGCTTGCCAGCCAGTTAAGGGGCTTCCAGGCAAAACAACATATCACAAAGATTAGAACGGCTAATGGTAATATCACTTCGGACCCTTCCAAAATTAATGATACGTTTAGGACTTTTTACTCCCAACTTTACACCTCTGAATTCCCGCAGGAAAGCACCTTAATGGATAACTTTCTAAAACCTTTGAATGTACCTATGCTTTCCTGTGATAGTAAAAACAGATGAACCCATCACGCCAGAGGAGCTGAGTGCAGCCATTTCTTCACTGCAGCCTGGAAAATCCCCTGATCATTAAAGTAAAGTAAGTAAAATTTTATTTATATAGCACATTTCTAGATAGAAATCACAAAGTGCTTTACAAGATATAACAGATTATAAAAATAAAAAAAACAAACAAGATACGAACAAAGTTAGCAAAAAGCAATTTTAAAAAGATGTGTTTTTAGCTGCTTTTTAAAAGTAATCAATGAATCAGCGGATCGTAAGTCCTGAGGAAGGGAATTCCACAGTCTGGCGGCCACAGTAGCAAAAGCTCTATCACCCCTAGTTTTCA
>NW_024583356.1:74502-75952 GCF_018398535.1 Haplochromis burtoni
GGGTAAACTGATAAAAGCAATTATAAGACATGTGAGTGTGTCATTAATCTGTATTCTAGTATTTCAGTTCAAACAGTCACTGTGAAACTTACTTGTTTGTTGTTTAACAATTCTGTGTGTATCTGTTTGGCTTTGTTGCTTCAATTCAATAGAAATATCTTTGAGAAAAAAAATTCAACAACTTTTCACCCAGCAAAAACAAAAATGATAAAGAAATGTGATAAAGAAATAGGTGTGTATAAGCGTATATTGTCATGGCTCTGTGTGCAGGCAGGCGGAGAGGAGGATCCAAACAAAGGACTCAGACACTAACTTGAAACTCAAAAGCCTCAGCTTTATTGCTGGTACGAAAACAAAACATGACGTGAACACTGAATATGGAGAATAGAAACACACAGGCACAATCTGATGGTACGACGCGACACCGAGCATGGGAAAACACAGGGCTTAAGTACACAGGGTAGTGATGAGAGAATGGGCAACAGAAGGGAGACACAGCTGGGGGAGATCAGGGCTAACGAGACGGGGGAGCTAAGCTGCACACACTAACATAAGACAAAGACTTTCACAATAAGACAGGAAACATGAATTACTAAACAAGCACGCAGACTTTACACTGAGAGACAGACAGACAGAGAATGACACATGGAACCTGAACTAAACTAAACGTGAGATATAACTGAGAATAAATCCTTAAGCACGGATAAACAGAAACAAGAAACTAATAATAATCATCATCACTACGAGAATAAGAAAACAATCCATGAAGCAGAATTAAACCGAAATATAATAAACTCAAAATACTGGGTCCAACGGACCCAGAACCGTGACATATATCAAGTCAAATCTATATCTTATGTAAACTGTTGAAAGTATATATCGCACATGCTCAGTAAACAATGTGGAAAATTTACAGGCTTAACAGATAACTTTCACATTTCAGATTATTTGTTACAGATGTATGTATGTGTGTGAGAATGTATGTGTGTGTGTGAGAATGTATGTATGTGTGTGAGAGAGAATGTATGTGTGTGCGTGTGTGTGTGTGTGAGAGAATGTATGTGTGTGTGTGTGTGTGAGAATGTATTTGTGTGTGTGTGAGAGAGAATGTATGTATGTGTGTGTGAGTGTATGAATGTATGTGTGTGTGTGTGTGGGTGTATGAATGAATGTGTGTGTGAGTATGTATATACTAGGGGTGCAACGATACACAAAATTCACTGTTCGGTTCGGTTCTATACTTTGGTGTCACGGTTCGATATTTTTTCGATACAAAAAGATGTTCATGCTTTTTTAATTTGTCACTTATTAAAATTATATATATATTTTTTAACTCAAACGTACAGTTTTTAAATTTAATGTTGCTGAAACAACAAAGGGATGCAATAATAAATCTATCTGATCGAGAAATCCCTCATCTTTGGAAAAGAGAGTTTATTACAGAGAAATG
>NW_024583356.1:76737-77774 GCF_018398535.1 Haplochromis burtoni
GAGTATCGTTGCACCCCTAGTATGTATGTGTGTGAGAATGTATGTATGTGAGAATGTATGAATGTATGTAAAATTAAATAAAGTCTCATGTTTTCCACTTGCACAGACACTTGAAGAGGTCATTTTACCCACAACGCTGCAAATATCTGGGCAGAGAAAGCAGCAAGATCTCATTCATTTACAGAAATTAACAGAACGAGTCAATATCACCACTGGAAATCTCATGCTACACGAGCGGAGCAAACAGATCAACAAACATAACCAAACACACAAGCTGTTTCTTTGCAGTTGGGCACACAATCTGTCTGTTAACTACCAGCGAAGTCATTCTACTCTCTTGGCACACGAGACAAAGTGGTTCAGCTAATCAGAGAATCAGTGGCCCAATCCCAGGCTCTTCCAGGCTGCATGCTGAGGTTTCACCCAGCTCAACTACTGAAGCGTGAGTGTATGTATGTGGTAGCTTTAAAGACACAGAATAAAGTGTGGAATGTTGTTTAAAACAGAGAATTGATTCCTCAGAGAGTGAGTTAGACAAGTGCTTTGTAAGTACAAATGAACTAAAATGTAATCCTTGTATTTAGTTTTTTCTGGTCTGAGACTTGTCTATGGGCAGAAATCTGTGCCATCAGAAACTGAATTTGAATAAGTTAAATTCGAATTTGGATTGCTTGGATTGAATTTGAAATGTAACTTAAATAAATGCTTTAAAAAACCTGAATATGAATTATCCTTATTTGAAATTCAATTTATTGGTTTGCATGTTTCCCTACTGTACACAGCAAATCCAGCACGTCCAAATTAACACTGTCGGATTTGATTTCAACACTATTAAAGTGTCTATATGGGTCCACGCCAGAGAGTGTTCATTTAACTCTTTTTGGAGAGTTGGTACGTTAACTCTGATTTAGTGTTAAACACCAAATCTTTCTGGAGTTGATAATTTAACACTTGGTGTTAAGAGTTTATATATTAACTCTCAAAGAGTATTTTAGTTTAACTACGTAAGAGTTCTCTTCTAATTCATTCTAAAAAGC
>NW_024583356.1:77794-81928 GCF_018398535.1 Haplochromis burtoni
TCGTAACCGAGAAGGCTGACAGAGAAAGTTCTATCTGACAAATAAGACCTAAACCAATTAAGTGCAGTGAAACCAATACCCACTACATCATGTAATCGAGAAATTAGAATATTGTGGTCTACGGTGTCAAAGGCAGCAGTTAGGTCAAGCAAGACAAGAACAACATGGTTACCAGAATCACATGCCAGAAGTATTCGAATAATGGTGTAATTAATCAGCATCTCCTCAACATTACTAATCTCACATGTGGCCATTAACATTGGTATTTGTAAATGATAGTGAGAATAATATTGTTTTCTTGGAATCAGCAAGGAGGGCAAGCTCCCAACTGAACAAAGCAAGCAACATCCTGGCCATCACTCTCGAGTATCCTGGCAACCAGCAGAAACTCCAGGTAGTGATTGTACCCAATGACCAAGTAGTCTGCCAAATAATAACCCTGTGCTGGTTTGTAGTATTTGCACACATTTTTTTTAACACATCTCAAAATACTACTGTAATACTCTAACATTAAAGCTTAGCACCATGGGTCTGTTGCTACATATTAGGAATACAGGCAAGATATTATTCCTTCCAAAAACCCTAATTTCAAATCAGTAACAATATACAGCAAAGATAGTGACAGAGACAGTTTTCTTTTAAAACCTTATTTCAGGAACAAAGTCAGTTTTTTATACTATATATCAGCTCTTTTTCCAGTTAACTGTTCATGTAGTCTGTATTGATATATTTGACATATATGTTCTGTTGATGTGATGAGGCTTACTTCTACAAGAACTTTGTGTTTGTTTTCTATTCTATATTTCCATGTCATATTTTTTTAAATATGCTTAATGTTACCAAAGGCTTAAGCAGAGTGTCCCACAAGTATTATTATTTTTACTTGGTTTCTAAAAAAAATATAGCGTTAATTTGTTATGGCAGGTCTATACTACATTAGTTGTATACACGGTTGCTATGGACAAGAAATCAGCCTGGGAGATGATCAACCTTCTGTAAATTCAGTTCTTCTTCCAAACGGGATTACATTTTTAAAGTTCTTTGTACTTGATGAATTAATGATGAATGAAAAAGATGAATGAATTAAAAAGTGCTTGCACAGCATGCCTTCTCTGTCTGTCATTGTGTTAGACCACAAAATAATCTTGAATAATCTTGATACCATGCCATTGGATTCATTATTCTTTTCATTCCCTTTTCATTCCCTGATCCCTCCTTACAACTATTATGTACTTGAACATTACTGCTATGTCACTTTGTATTTATTTATTTTTTTAAAAAGTCTCATATCTTGATTTTTAATTCACTCCAAATTAAGTCAGGGAGCTTTTAAAGTGCCCTTGTTTCCAGATCCATTTTCTTCACACAGCTTTATGTTGTTCAGTCTTGGGGGATTTATCGGCACTCCTCTCCTTTTGTTCTAAGACACATCTCTTCAATACATATAGGAGGACAGAAAGAGAATATCTTCTCTTGAGCCCTAGCCAGAATTAAATAAAATGATTGATGGATACATGTCTGTGCTAGGAATATGAATTACAGGGTTTTTCTTTGGCTCCCTATGGGAAATGGTCAGACTTTGCCCTTAATAACGGTCGACTAAAGTTGGGAGCACAAAGAGAGTAACACAGATGGAAGTGGGTGAGGGATTCACTCAGTGCATCAAATGGACGCAAAACCTGAGACCATGTGTTATCTAAACCGGACACTTGCTTTTGCTGTATATCAAATCACTTTTGCAATATGATGGTTTTATGCCCACTAAGCTGTGAGTATAACACTAGCTGTATATTTGCAACTGAAAATAAATAATTAGCACAGTAGACTATGTCATTTAGAATGCATGTAATATATATATATAGAATGAATATGTATATTGTCATTATATTTAAAATTATTATTATATTTATATTTACGTACAAATACTTACAGCTGAAGATATTCGGGAATCAAAATTTAACACACGATTTTTGGATTACTGTTTGTTTTTGGGGGTTTTTTTACAGAAAGGAACAAATGTTTATATTCTACCTTTAAGGAAATACTTATACTGTAGTGAAGTGAGAGGAACCATCCTCACTGGCACCATCTTGCAAGTAGTAAGGGTAAAACAAGAGAAGTTGACCTTATGGTTGGTTCACACAGTGTGGGGCATCAACTATCAAACATGGAGGAGGAAGCGTGCTATATCCAGGGTCGGTGACTTGTACAGAGTGAACCAAAACGGCTACTACAGCATTCTGCAGCGCCATGCAATAACCTCTGGTATGCATCTAGTTGGTCAGGGGTTCATCCTATAGCAAGATAATGACACAAAACATAAGTCCAATCTATGCCAGACCTATCTCAGGGAAAAAGACCAAGTTGATAAGCTTGAAAACATGGAGCGGCCAGCACAGTCTCCAGACTTAAACCCCATTGAGCTGGTTTGGGATGAACTGGACAGAAGAGTGAAAGCAAAGCAACCTACAAGTGTCACACATTTATGGGAACTTCTGCAACACATATGGGAAGAATTTCTGAAGAATATTAGATTTCTATTGGTGTGGTCAGCTGTTTTTCTCCCAAAGGTGGCTACTTTGATGAGTCAAAAGTTGGGTCAAGACGAGTCAAAAGGTGCCCAAGTTGAGAGGTAATTCCAGATGAAAAATGCCAACTGGGAATTTGGAAATTCTGAGTTCTGACTTTATCTAAAAGGCACTGTAAGTTGCAGGATAGCCAGCAAAGTACGATCATTATACACACACTAGCTGATGAAGAATAGGTGCTGAGGGACAGCATCTACTTTCTTTGACTTTTAACCATACCAAGGGTTCTGAATCAAGAAGCAGCTGCATCTAAACACCTCATTCAATGTCTCTTTAACATTGCTTATTGATTTTATCACGGTTTGTCTTAACTCTGGGGAAAAAGTGATTTAAGTATCTATAAAGTCCAGATTAATACACATATCATTTGATGAAACGATAATTTACAATTAATCCCCAGTCAGTCAATTCTTTAAAGTAACCTCCTATAAGGGACTCCACTTTTCTCAAAAGACAAGTCGCCTGGATTTATAAAGACTATGTAAAGTGGTGGCAGCCAGTAATGAACCATCACCTCCCACTAAAGTTGTGGCACATTTCAGAGCACAAAAGGACAAAACAACGCTTTGCACATTTTATCACAACATCCTACCAGTGTGTGATGAAATAAATGCCATCAGACTTCAGCAAAAACAAAAGACTGCCAACAGACACCTCCTCTCTTCTTCTGTGAGAGAACTATAGTCTTTACTGTAGAGTAAAACAATCAGAATTCTTTAAAAACATTATATTTATTACACTTATCACATGCCTTCTGAAAGTGTCTTTAGCCAGAACAAATACAGAAAGTTTTCTTTGGCTTGAAATATCCACTTTTATGTACCTCCCCAATAAAGACAATTTATGCTATGAATTATGAATTAAGCTTTGCTTTTGTTTCATCATCATTTCAATTGACTTTTAATGAGAGCATTTTTAATAGGTTTTTCCCTTTTTCCTCAAAGCAGGCGATATAAAACCTGCGTATGAGTCTGGTGTTCCAGTAGTTTTAGGTTCATGGCAGTCTTGAGCCTCTGTCATAAACACTAAGGTGGGTTAGACTCAAACACAGGACTCCAGTCTAAAAATTTCATGGGGTTCAATACTCAGGGAACAGGTCTCCATTAGTGAAGTCCAGGGTTCTAGATCAACAGGCAAATCCAAAGTTCCTTTCCTCAGAATGAATCTCACCAGCACTGAGTTCAGCTCACCAGTCTCTAGAAAATCTGCGCACAAGACAACTGGGTAAGTATTTTCACAGGAACAATAGCGCAAAGGGCAAAGGAACCAGCTTCACTAATTGCTATCTCAGTACACAAGGGCCAGAGGTCTATACTACAAAGCTGGATTTTAGCTTATCCAGGAAGCTTCAGGGCTAACTCTGTATTTTCTGTACTATTAAGGTGGTTTACTTGTTACTCTGGTAAATCACCATGCTAATTTATGCTGTGAATCTAGCCTGCCCTGGAACAGGTTATTCAGAAAATAGGTTCCTGGAGGATCCCTCGGACCCCTGTACACAGACAGTAGGAGGGTCTAGTGGTTTTTATATATATATATATATATA
>NW_024583356.1:84064-85452 GCF_018398535.1 Haplochromis burtoni
AGAGAGAGAGAGAGATAGGGAGATAATATGTAATAGCTTTGTGTTTTGCTGATTACGATCAGTAATACATAAAACTTATTCTTTGTTTTTTTTTCTTTTGGCAGCAAACATATTTGCAACAAATTTATTAAATTAAATTTTATTAAATTGACATAGACACTCATAGATTGATATATTCTCTGATATAGAGTCTCTGGTGGAGGAATCTGTTTTATAAGTGCTAGCTGTTAAGCTGTACCTTAGTAACACTACTGAGTGAAATATAAACGGTGTGCCACATTGTCATGGGAATGTTCACATATTTATTTGGTTATTTACTAAATGTATAAATGTTGTAATGTTTCAAATGTAAATCAACACACTTTCTAATTCATGGATTTTTTTTAAATCCAAAAGATACATAAGAATCACTAACTATAGATTGTTGTTGAGCTCCCTTTGAACATTTCTTTTAATAATGCCTGCTTCAGTTACTAACTGAAGGAAAAAATAAAACAGGTAATGTAACACTGAGACCCAGTCTTATTAAAAAATAATGGTTAACTGAGACATGAATAATCAAGCTGATGACCCCTCTGTATCCCTGAGTCAGTCTGAGAAATACTACCCTGTGGATATCTTAATTAGCCTTTTGCCTTTAGAAAACATTAAGATAAATCTCTATGTTTTGAGGTCCTTCATATGGAGCCTTAATTTAGTAGAAAATTACAAGTAAAATAAGAAGACAAAGCTAGTGACGTAATTTCAACAACTGCTCTTGATTTACCCCGTTCACCTTTGAGAAACTGTAATTTAAACAGGCTTACATATCAGCTATCTCAATTAGGGTGAAATAGAGCTCATATTTTCCAGTGGGTGCCACATAATAAATCTGGCATGCTTTTAATGGCTTTAAGACAGAAAGTGAGGACAAAAGTCTGGAAAGGGGGGGGGAGACATGGACTTTTATATCATCCACTCATAATTTGGGAACAAATACAAATTGTGAATAATGTAAGATGTGATTTTCCTCACTGTATTATTTCACATTACATGGCCTGTTAAACACAGTGGTGTGCATGGAGGAGTAAATGTACTGTACTCCACCATGTGTCATCCATCTCCTTCAGGCTTTGCACGTTTGTATGCCAACTGTCTACAAATCTCCCCATATCACACTCCATCATTTGTCATTTCTCCCCAGTACAAGGAAGTCGAAAGTCACCATGAGGCCCTCAGTGTCAGCGCTCACAACAGGTCACCCGCAAGAGGCATCATATTTCTCAACGTTAAGTTTCTGAGTACGACAAGTGGTTCTCTGCCATTGTGGGCCATTTCCCCGGGGCCAGGCATTGTTGGGGGTGTTTTCTTAAAGTGTGCACAGGGGTGACAGTATCCCCTGCTCATGT
>NW_024583356.1:85472-90167 GCF_018398535.1 Haplochromis burtoni
ATTCGACATGACGAATGACTTCTGAAGTCTTAATTCAGCTCAAGATGCTGTAGATTCCCATCAGTAACACTTTCGGTCCGCTAGTAAAACGTAGTTCTATTAATCTGCGCTTGATTACTCTTGAATGATCTCTTCTTTTAAACTTCCTAAAAACAGAAATTCTAAGAACATTTTACAAGATCAGACCGACCAGACGTGTGGAGGCATGAAATAAAGGAAGCATTTCAAGATGACTGGATATGTAAAGCGCTTTGGGGTCCTTACGGACTAGTAAAGAGCTATATAAATACAGGCCATTTACCATTTGAACCGGAACCGGATGTAAGTCCCCAAAAACTGAATTTTGGAACTGAAATTGAATGGTGAGAAATGAATCTGAAATTATTCGAGAGCTAAACTTTTAAAGGATAAAATACGGTTTCAAAGCAAATTAATTCATTTTCAAAATATGAAATTCAATTTCAATTTAATGATGATCATTTTCAAACCAATAAATTGAATTTCAAATAAGGATAATTCATATTCAGTTTTTAAAAGCATTTA
The DNA here is from genome assembly GCF_018398535.1 of Haplochromis burtoni. NCBI lineage: Eukaryota > Metazoa > Chordata > Actinopteri > Cichliformes > Cichlidae > Haplochromis > Haplochromis burtoni. The sequence continues at coordinate 86,016 of NW_024583356.1, forward strand.
TTTAAGTTACAATTCAAATTCAATCCAAGCAATTTAAATTCAAATTTAACTTATTCAAATTCAGTTTCTGATGGCACAGATTTCTGCCCATACTTGTCTTCAACGCATTTCCTAGCATTCCTTTTATTTTTTGTTCACCTCTGTTTCCACATTTATTTGTTACATCAGTCTAGTAAGTAATTGCTCAGCATTTAAAATAAAGATGGAGTCTTAGAATGCTAAAGAAAAACAAAAGAAAAAAAAAACAAGCAAGCAATAAAACTTCTCAAACCCTAAACATGTATAACTCTACAAGGTATGCTGGCCAGGAAACAACTGGTGTTTTTTTTTTTGGGGGGGGGGTTTGCGCTTTGTTTTTCAACACTGGTGTTTTGGGAGTCATTGCTGACCCACAAGTCAACCAGCCCACTGAGAGAACTCTCACTACTCCAGATGGTCATGTTGTTATCGGGCTTGTCTAATTACAGTAACCACTAAGCATAGAAATATGTTAGATCAGAAATAGAGCTTAACATCACTGGTAATATTCTTCTAACTGAGTGATCATCAAATCCTGGACCAGATAATAATGTAAAGGGCTGGTATCTAGGCATAGTTGTACATTTGTTATTGTTTTGTTGTACAGTTGTTTTATGTACTCAGTTTTTTATAGATTTGAATAGACATTCAAGTCATACATAAGAGATTTCAAATGAACCCAGTTTCAGGCCTAAGAAGTCTGATTGAAAGCCCAACCAGTGTCCAGTCAAGTATATTTCATATCCAAGTCTAACAAGTTTGAGGTTATGACAAGAAATTCAAATCTGATTTTTAGGATTTTCCCTCAAATATCATAGGATCTTTGTGCTATAATGCGCTTTGAGGTTTGCTTGTGACAAATTTCGGTGAAATTCACAAAAAAAGAACAAAACAAAAAAAAAACAATTTTTAATTTACTTTGCTTTATCAGCTTCTATGTGCTTGTTATGAGGCTCTGGCAACAGCCACACTTTTGTTCAAGTAATACTTATTATAATACCTATCAAAGCCATATTTGAGGGTATTGACTAGTACAGGGTATTTTGTCACAGTATATATTTTGTTTGCTATGTGTTCTAAGAAGCTGCAAGACTTCTGAGAGAAATAAAGAATAGTTTTTTTTTAAGTTTACTTTTGATATTTGTTGGGGTTTTTTTTTTGTCTTTTTTGTCTTTTTTCATCAGAAGATAAGATCAAGGTCACTGCCAGGAATTGCCAATTGCTCGGAGCTCAAATCTTCCTGACAACCACTCCAATACAACTGCGGGGGGGCTGTGGATTAAAGAAAAGCTGCATACAGGAAGAGGATGAGAGAAGCAGTCAAGCTGTCACTGTGGTCGTAAAATAGCTATGCAGACAAAGGACACCACTCAATGATTGACAACTCTCTTCATTTTCCTGTGCTCGAGGTGAGCTGAAGGAGGATGATGGCCTCCATGAGCTGGTTTCCTAGCCATGCTAACATGCTGAATATTCTCAGTTTGAAACTGTTCTAACCAGTGACTGCATTAAAGCGTCTCCAGTCAACTTCATCCCACTGTGCAAAAATAAAGCCAAACTTTCTTGTTAATGGGGCCTGCGTCCTTTCATTTTGGAGCTAGACTAATTTACGGCAGTGATTTGTTGTTGTATCAAACTCCCGCCTAAATATCCACTGAACGTGACCTTGAACACGCCCTCCCTACACTTTTTACATAGCCCGTCTGCCCAGTTTTAACAGTTTCTACTAATGGTTTTACTGCACATGACAGATTGTTAAATTGATGAAAATACAACTGTCACTGTATTTAAAAAGTCACACATGTTAACATTATATAGTTCTATATAGAATCTAAAATTATTTTCTAGTTTCCAGTATTAATGCATTAGCTAGATTAGCATTAAGTACACGCACTGTGTTATAAAGTTTCTGTTAGGTAATTCTATACACCAGTGTTGCTGTCATAGTCAATATATTTGAATAATCTGGGATGACATTAACAAAATTGAATTTCAGCAGATTTACATATATTAGACATTTATCAGTTGTGATGAGGGGGAGTGGACCTGTTTGTGCCTCCTGAAGTCCATTATAAGTTCTTTCTCCTCTTAATGGTACTCATGGCCACTGATCAATGGCCTTTGACCAGTGGGCCTTGAACAGTGATTATTGATCAATGGTCATGAGAATTTTGTATATTAATGATCAAGGAACTGACCTCCCAGCCCATTGTTCCTTCAGTGGTGCTGGTCTCAGTCATTATGCAAATGTATGGTTTATAAGGTTGGGGAAACCTGCAGTCAACTGAGACTGAAGAAGTCACTGGAATGACTGACGTAACGTTTATCCCACTGAAAACGCTACGTCCAGATGAACAGAATCAACTTTTGGGGAAAACGTCCCAGACGCCCCTAACTTGATACGTGCACATTCGCACCTCAACGCGTGTCCAACGTGAATTCATCGCGTGTCAAAATATGCAATTTTGACGCGCGTGAACCGGAAATGTGGGAGGGATGTGGGAGGAATCTTTGCTAGATGGCAGCTGTCGAGCTTGAAGGGTTAGGGTTAGCTTGAAGAGAGTCTCCCTTCTCTATTTACTGTGGAGAGCAGAGCAGCGGCGTTAAGGACGTCCTCGCCGTACCTGGGTCCATCAGGTCCTGCAGAGGCGTGAGCAGTTTGGTGAGTTTCACCATTTGCTCCAGGAGCTGCGCCTGGACAACGGCTGCTTTCAGCGGTACCACCGTCTGTCCCTCGCTCAGTTTGAGGTCCTGCTGTCTCGCGTCGGTCCCAGCATCGCCCGCCTAGATGCCAACTACAGGCGCTCAATCCCACCTGCAGAGGGCCTGTCCATCTGCCTGCGGTTAGTAAAAGTGTTTAATACGGTAGTCCTTTATTGATACCTGTGCTAATATATGCTAAACTATCGTTTATACACCGCTAACATGGATGTGTTATGCTAATAGTAAATGCTGTCGGTGTTTACTGATAGCAAACTGTGGTATGGAGATGACTGTTTATAATATTTCTAGTGATACTCAAAAGGTCTCATCAAGTCCCGATTTAATTCGATTTATGCTGTTATCAGTGTTTGCGATGATAGCATGGCTGTGATGTCATATCAATGTATGCTCTCAGTGTTTGCTGATATCAAACTGGTATTAGGACCACTGTGGGTTAATCTTTGTAGTGGTACTCACTCATTTTTTTTTAAATTTAGACCTGGTTTAATTCTGGTATAGTTGAATATTTGTATATAATCCCAGCAGCTGTCAGACTCTATAACAGGGGTCACCAGCCTTTCTTTAAACTGAGAGCTAGATAAATTTGTGAACAGTTTGGTTCATGTTTAGTTATATGGTTCTATCTAGCATATTCTATCTTGATAAGCTATGTCTTATCACAGGTTAATTTTTTCAAAAATATTAACAATGATTTAAGCAAGGAAAGGGCTACATGTCAACATACAATTCTTTGTTTCTATTAATGTCTTACTTCATTCCTCCTACCTGATTGACATGTCTAGGAATTATAAGTGATTGGTACACTGTAGTGGTAAAAGTTGCTACCAATCAAATTATGATATGTTAAAGTTAAAACAAAACACAACTGACTGTTTTATATTATATCTAATATTTATTATGTAATTATCCTCATAATTACAAAATGTTTTATGTAAGATTTAAGTTTTGTGAATTAAATCTGACATCACAAAAGTATTTTGGAATTTGAATAATGTATTTTGTAACTGCAGTACACATAATACTAATTTTGAACAATTTTGTCCAGGTTCCTTGTCACCGGGGACTCCTTCAGGACCATCGCGTTCAGTTTCAGAGTCGGTGTGTCCACGGTGTGCCAGATCACCCCCCCAGGTAGCGACGGCCATCTGGGACTGTCTAGTGGACGACTTCATGGCTGTGCCTTCACCTGGAGACTGGCGGTCCATCACAGAGGGATTCCAGGAGCGCTGGAACTTCCCTCTCTGCTTTGGAGCTCTGGATGGGAAGCACGTCGAGACAAAGGCACCCGATATATCATATAGGAGACACACATACTGATATACAGGGAGTGCAGAATTATTAGGCAAGTTGTATTTTTGAGGAATAATTTTATTATTGAACAACAACCATGTTCTCAATGAACCCAAAAAA
>NW_024583356.1:90974-92512 GCF_018398535.1 Haplochromis burtoni
AGGTGTTTGCTGATATCAAACTGGTATTAGGACCACTGTGGGTTAATCTTTGTAGTGATACTCACTCCTTTTTTTATTTAGACCTGGTTTAATTCTGGTGTAGTTGAATATTTGTATATAATCCCTGCAGCTGTCAGACTCTATAACAGGGGTCACCAGCCTTTCTTAAAACTGAGAGTTAGATAAAACTGAACAGTTTGGTTCATCTTTAGTTACATGGTTCTATCTTGATAAGCTGTCCTATCACAGATTAATTTTTCAAAAATATAAGCAAGGAAAGGGCTACATGTCAACATACAACTCTTTATTTCTATTAATGTCTTACTTCATTCCTACCTGATTGACATGTTTAGGAATTATGAGTGATTGGCTCACTGTAGTTGTAAAAGTTGCTACCAATCAAATTATGATGTTTGTCACGGACCCGGCTCTGGAGGACTCAGGGGTCCGTGAGCAGTGGTATTATTATTGTTGTTGTTGTCATTATTATTATTATTACAACTATTATTTGGGGTCTGTGTCGTCTACTGTTCTGTCCACGTTTGTATTTAGAGTGCGTGTGTCTGCTTCTCTCTCTCTCCCCCCGTCCTCGGGGCTGTTGACGGAAGTGCGCGTCATGGGAGAGGCGTGTCCGGGCGACTGTCGTCATCGGGAGTCCCTCTTTGCTGTTGCAGCTGATTACCTGACCAGCTGGTGGTAATCATCCCTCCCGGCTAGGAAGAGGTATTTAACCTGGACTCGCGGCGACAGTCGACGTGGGATTATTACTCTTGACCAGAAAGTCGAGCGAAGAAGCGAGTTGGGGAGCACACAAACTAAGGGGGCTACAGCACGGGACGCATTGGGAGCAAGGGATGAGCACCATTGGCAATTTACATCTGAGTTAACTGTTGGATTGACCTGTCTATTCACTGTAAATAAAGTGCACTGTGGCATCGCAGAGTCCTGTGTTTTGGGTCCTACTTTCCTCATCCCCACGGTCTGCCAGCCAGACCGTGACAATGTTAAAGTTAAAACAAAACACAATTGTTTTAGATATTATCTAATATACATTTTGTAATTATCCTTATAATTACGAAATGTTTTATGTAAGATTTATGTTTTGTAATTTAAATCTGACATCACAAAAGTATTTTGGAATTTGAATAATGTATTTTGTAACTGCAGTACACATAATACTAATTTTGAACAATTTTGACCAGGTTCCTTGTCACCGGGGACTCCTTCACGACCAAGCGTTCAATTACAGAGTCGGTGTGTCCACGGTGTGCCAGATCACCCCCCAGGTAGCGATGGCCATCTGGGACTGTCTAGTGGACGACTTCATGGCTGTGCCTTCACCTGGAGACTGGCGGTCCATCACAGAGGGATTCCAGGAGCGCTGGAACTTCCCTCTCTGCTGTGGAGCTCTGAATGGGAAGCACGTCCAGACGAAGGCACCCCATATATCATATAGGAGACACACACATTGATATACACTAAATATTTATTTCATTTCTTTTTTTGTGGTGCCCAAATTTATGCACCTGCTTGATTTT
>NW_024583356.1:93921-97864 GCF_018398535.1 Haplochromis burtoni
CTCTTCACATATCTTCCTCCAAGCTCGGTCCTTTATATTCCTGTCTCGGTACAGAAAGCAGCTGGTGTCGTACAGCTCCAGGTTGTTTGCTACGGCGTTGATTAGCCTTCCCTCCATTGAAGAATGAAGGGCTTTGGCTGGATCTGCCCCTTTGACCTAGGTCAGAGCTACGTCACCAGGCTCCTGATTGGTTGTTGCGGCGCGATTTGACACTGGAGTTCAGATTTTTCCAACTCGAGCGGTAGACACGAAACACGCGTATGCAGAAAATGCAACTCACGTGTGTGGTTTTTTTCGCAAGTCGAACGCACCAAACGCGCTAGACTGACGCACGTTTCAGTCGTTTTGGCGACGCAAATCTGCTTCCGAATTTTCGCGGGAGCCGTATTGCGCTTTTCCATTGACTTTACATGTAAACCTGACGCTCTGTTTGCGTCTATCGCGTTCGGTGTGAATACACTGTAAGGGAAGTAAAAGCAGCAAAGCCGAAAGGGAAAGATGCACCAGTTGGGGTTTTTTTGGTTTTTACATTAAAATATATTCAAAATCATAAGCATTCATACATGTAAATGATACAATAAACAGCTGTACAAGTGACAAATGACTGGAATGGGTGGGTGGGGGGGGGATGTTATGGTCCTCACTTCCTATTTGCTTTTTGTTTTTTTAATAGTTACTTTTCTCTAGTGCTTTGTGTGTAGTTTTGCTTCTTCTCCTCTCTCATTGTCTTTGGATATTATCACCTCTTTCTCATTACCCTACTGTTTTTTTTGTTTCCTGGTTGTTTGGAGAAGTTTTTGGATTTTTGTGTGTGTGTGTTTTTGATGTATGTAAGCTTAGGTAGGGTGGATTGTCTACTAAACAGAAGGGCAGTGGTTGGATCCCCAAGTTCTCCTACTTGTGGGGCAAGATTTTTAACCCCAAGTTGTCCCAAAGTATCTATCGCTATGTGAGTGTTAAAAGTGCTTAGGCAAAGAAAAACGCACTTGTGTAAATGGGTGAATGTGTTACACTTTGATTGCTCCAACAAAAAAATCCTATATCATTATGTCTAGACATTGCTTAGAAATCTTCCAGGTTAAATTGAACTTTTATAAACAACTACTTATTCTTTTCTGCTTCAATTTTACATCAGATCAAAGTTGATTCTATGTTTATAAATGAGTGCCGTTCTAATACATTCCCCATCACCCTGTGGCTTGTTCATGATTTGTCTGTCCTCTAAATCATGTCGGGAGCTACACACTATTGTAGGGCAGAGTACCCCTCAGAGATACTCCACCCTATATAATATATAGGTTGCAGGGTGAATATCATATATATATATATATATATATATATATTAGGGGTGCAACGATACACAAAATTCATGGTTCGGTTCGGTTCAATACTTTGGTGTCACGGTTCGATATTTTTTCGATACAAAAAAATGTTCATGCATTTTTAATTTGTCATTTATTAAAATTATAAATATATATTTTAACTCAAAAGTACAGTTTTTAAATTTAACCCTAACCCTTGTGCGTTTTTTTTTATTTTGACAGCGAATGCGCACCTGTGGACCACTTATGTGCAGCCCTGGTTATTTAGCTCATCATATTGCAGCCACAGAAATTCTTTTGTCCATATAAACCATAAAGCTGCACTTTCTTTTTGCCTTATAGTCTGATTTGTCATAACTTCTCCGTTTTGTGGTAAGCTTTTCTTTGGCTGTCACTTCTTCACCCTGACCTGTCTTATTTGGCTCAGCAGAACTGAAATGCTTTTACACACGCACTCACATAAGCTCAGCGATTCTCTGCGCGATCAACCTCTCACATGTTTAAGCTTGCTGCGGGAGATTTCACTTGTCATGTTTGCATAGTAAGCTAACGATTAATAAGACGATGTCAGAGGAATTGGTGCACAAATTATCATCACTCACAGATCAGTGCTGTCGCTCTCTATACACAGTTCGCACGATTGCAAAGTGAAAGCAAAAAAACAAGCGCAAATTCAAACGCGACTTCAATATGTCACATATTGACAGTGGCTCACCGATGCCAATGACATAATTACCCAGCTACATTTCTGAAAGAATGCAAAAGCATTGACATATATTTTTCCTACAATAGCCCGACGGGCAGGGAAGAGATAGATTTTGGTAGCCCGACTGAAAAAATCGCTAGCTCCGGGACGTCGGGCTAGCGATATTGCAAGCCCTGTATCTGATTGAGGAATCACTCATCTTTGGAAAAGAGAGTTTATTACAGAGAAATGTCTCTTTCCAAAATAAAAGCTATACTATCCGCTTCTTCTGGGCTATATTCTCAGCAGCATAAGGAGAATCATGTGCTAACAGCTGTCTAAATGACTCGGCTAAAGTTAGTAGCATGCTTGTTGTTTTTGTCTTTGCACTAGGATGATGTCGGCGTAAATGTGCAGTCATATTCGTTGTGTTCCCACTAGTGCTTTCAGGTTAATCTCGTTGAAATGACCTTAACGCCACAACACGGCAAATCTCCGTTAACGAGCTACCGCCGATCGCTCCGTGCATGGGGCTAGACGGCCAACACGTTAACGAGCTAACTGCGCTAACACACTAGTTCACACCAATGTAATTGAGCATTGCATGGCACATCCAACATACTGTTTTACTTTAGTCCATGACTCGCTTACCTTCAGGGTCATACGTCACATGAAAACCAAAATAATTCCAAACGCCAGATCTGAATGAGGTTCAATTTGCCTGTTGCAAGGAGAGCTTAACTTCTGTCTCGCTAGCTTGCCCTGCGCTCTTCCTTCTGACTATGCTGTCTGTGTTGAGCGCTCAGTGGATCTGCGCTCGACAGTGCAGCCTAGGCGGAGTAGTCGAACACAGATTCACTGAGCGCTCAACACAGACAGCATCGTCAGAAGGAAAATTGATAAAATAAATTACAAATGTTGTATTGTTCGATACATATGCGTACCGAACCGAAAGCACTGTATCGAACGGTTCAATATCGATACGAATATCGTTGCACCCCTAATATATATATATATATATATATATATGTATGTATTTGTATATGTTTAATGCAGCACTACGGACAATACCTACAACCACGATTACCGACACTAACAAGCTGATCTACAATACGGCAGCAGTGATCAGTGAGATGCTTGGCTACAAGTTGAACAGCCACAAGGGGCAGTACCCTCCATGGAGAAGGAGGCTAGAGGGCAAGATCAAAGTAGCACGGAGGGAGGTTAGCCAACTAACGGAGTTGCAGAAAGGTGCGACAAAGAAGGTGCATAAGAAATACAGCAAGCTGTCCATACCTGAGGCCTTGGAAACTGCCAAGCAAAGACTCACAGCCTTGGCCAGCCGCTTGAGGAGGTACACCAGAGAGATAGAAGGCAGGAGAATAAACCAGCTGTTCTCCACAGAACCAGCAAAGGTGTACTCTCAGTGGCAAGGGAACAATAATAAGAGAACAGCACCACCAAGGCTGGAGACGGAGCAATACTGGAAGAGCATATGGGAGAAGGACGCAACCCATAACGGCAATGCTCAGTGGCTAGTGGATCTGAGGGCAGACCACAGCGACCTCCCTGAACAGGGTCCAGTAACCATCACAGTGGCAGATATCCAAGAAAGGGTCTCCAGTATGAAGAGTTGGACAGCACCAGGGCCCGACATGGTTCACGCCTACTGGCTAAAGAAGCTGACTGCACTCCACGAGCGTCTGGCAGCACAAATGAACCAGCTGCTAGTTAACGAGAGACACCCGGAATGGCTAACCGAAGGTCGGACGGTCCTGATCCCCAAGGACCCCAAGAAGGGACCGGTCCCCTCCAACTACCGACCAATAACCTGCCTCAGTACTACATGGAAGCTCCTGTCAGGCATCATATCGGCTAAGATGAACAGGCACATGGGTCAATACATGAGCCCCCCCAAACCCAATTTTCCCCTTTC
>NW_024583357.1:0-13369 GCF_018398535.1 Haplochromis burtoni
GTTTTGTTTTCATATATTTTATAGTCCCAAAAGTCCCCAAAAATGCTACAGATTTAAGGAAAATGCGCGTGTACATTAGACCCAGTAGCATAAAAGCAGTGTGTTCCAGTGTGCAACTGAGTGTTTTCGTACCCTCCTGCAACGTGCGCGTGTTAGCAGCCGAGTCTCCTCCGATGATGTAGAGGATCCGCAGTAGCTGCAAGACATCCTCCACTCCACAGGCATTCTGGCTGCATCCTGCCTTCGCCTGCGCAACCTCCCTGGCACCGCCCAGAATCTCACTGCTCTGATTGGCTGAAACTGAACTGGGGCTCAGGCCACCAGAACGGCCCCCGACCCCAATGCTGTGTTCACAAAACTCCTGTGAAGGGGAACAGATCCGAGGTCAATGAAGAGATATCAGACATCCGTCAGACATAAAGAGAAAACTTGGACAGACTCACCATCTTTCCACTCTCCTTCTCTTTATCAGAGTCTTTCAGCTCTCTGTACATTATCCTGCATTAAAAACAGAAGTCAACAATTGTCCAAGACCTGTCAAATGCAGTAAAGTTTGCATCAGATGTCTCCTCTCTTACGTGTACGTGGGCTCCCAGATGCGCCTCAGTTTATCCGTCTTGACAGCTCCGTTGCAGGAGAGCTGCAGCAGCCGCTGGACATAAAAGAAGATGGTGGACCTGTAGTTGGTAAGAGGAAGCTCCACCTCCCGGGTTGTACCCAGCCCAGCCACCTGAACACACAGACAGGACAGATACAACAACTCTTTTCCAAAAATATACACGCAATAAAGGAAAAGGATAAATGATATAAAACTGAATATGTTCCTAAAATTATTTTGGTACCAATTAACTTTCATTTTAAATGCAACATGAGGGTATTTTTTGTTTGTTTGTTAAATCAACTACCATGGTAATTTTTGCACAGCACTGCAAAAATCTGAGGATACAAACGTGCTTAAACATTGTGACCATCCTGTGATCGCACAGACAGACTGATAGACTGGGCAAAAGAAAGAGTATTCTGTGGATGAATCACCAATGACAGCTGGGAAAGGAACTGACTGTATCCTACAAAATATACTCAAAGTCTTCTGCTGATTAAACTGAAATAATTATTTTAAGGGAAAAAAAAAACCATTTCATTTGAGCACCAAGTAATTTATCTTACCTTAAGGGTGAGAGCGAGGTGAGGAGAGGGAGCACACTCCACCTCCTCCTGAACCTCGGATCGAGGAGTCCCTGGACCAAGGGAGACAGAGAAACCCCTTTTTAAAAACATGGATGGAACATTACACTGCAGACCTTTCATAAAAGAGTTTATTTTTCTTTGAAAGAATGATGATTTCAGATCTAACTAAGATCTCAAATAAACAACTGAACTCTGAAAAAGATTTCTACACCAGTAGTCAAAATTTCTGTGCAAGTTCTATAGCCTCAAGGATTCTTTCAGTCCTCATTTCCTGACTTGTATTTTTGGTTAAATATCTTCTATTTATACTACCCCATTAATATCCATAAATACTCTCTCTACCCGTTTCAGCCTTTAACATCAACAAGGTGTTAAACAGAATATGCTACATTGAGAAAACAAATCAGTTGGGTCCATCATAACATAGAACTTTTATTCAACAAAATGAAAAATGAACTTAAAACTAATTTCCTGTAATGCAATTATTAGTTCAGTGGTTGGTCAGATAAACAACAGGAGGCACCTGCCATTTAACTGATCACCAGTCCGTGTCATTAAAACACCACAGAAGAATAGGATATGTGACATTAGAAGTAATATTTTTCTAATATTAATTACTGTTTAAATAAAATCATATTAGCATTGCTGCAGGACTATCACCGATCAGTTATGTTGCCGTGATGTCAAAGCTTTGACAACTAACAAAATAACAAATGAATGCCAACAACAGCATTTACAGAAACTAGCTGAAAGTCCTGTCATGAGCAAACACTTCCTCCTTTGCATTTTTTTTTTTTTTTACCTGGAGGAGGGATCTCCAGGTCTGTGGTCTGCTGGACATTGGTTCTTCCTGGTCGGGGGTCAAAGGCAGGAACCAGAGCAGAAAATTGCCTCTTTAGGACAAAGTCGTCATCCCATGTCCTCCTGCGTCCTCCTTTGGTCTCATACTCCTCCTCTTCCTGCAGAACAGCAGTGACATAGTCACCCCTCTGAAGGGCTTTTGTACAAAACATCCACAGCTACAGCGAGAGATCATCTTTGAATCATCAGGGGGGAAAAACCCAAATCTTTAAAATAAGCCCAGATCTATTTACGTACCAGGACCTCCTCATACTCTTGATCCTCCTGATTGTCATCTTCGTTCTCGTCATCATCGTCATCAGGCTCTGGGAGGTCCTCCTCATCGTCCAGCTCAGCCAACAGTGTGTTGGCACGGCAGCTGTCCAGAAAGTCTAAAGGGAGAGAAAATGAGCGGATGGACATGAAGTCGGTTAAACAACTGAGAATAAGGGAAAGAGGGGAAGATGGCGCTTGGCACACATGTTGATAAATTCTAGAAACATGAGCTTAGGTTTGGTTAATTCTGGTCCGGTTTATTCAAATCCAACCAGTTACTATACATATTATACAAAGACATGCAAAGACAGTCTTAAATGATCAACGTTTATGTGTTTTAATGATCTCTGCATGTTTTCTATTATAAAGATGTAACTGGTGTTATGACTTGTTCTAAAGAGCATGTACACACACAAGCAGGGAGGTAGTAACGCAGCGGTCCCCAACCTTTTTTGCGCCGGTTTATGCCCGACAATATTTTCATGGACCGGCCTTTAAGGTGTCGCGGATAAATACAACAAAATAAAACTAGTACCGGTACTGAAAAAAAGAAGATTTATTCATAACACACGTGAAAAGACCCAGGAAAACTGAGTTAACGATAAAAACGATAACAAACTAATGCTGAAAACCGAAAAAAACCCTGAAAATCATACATTTCACACCTGAGCCTCAACTCTTGCGGCCCAGTACCAAACGACTCACGGACCGGTACCAGTCCGAGGCCCCGGGGGTTGGGGACCGCTGTAGTAACGTGATCGTGAACCTGGGAACAAGTATTAGGGTCACCGTTTGCCTTTAATAACTTTGCTTAAATATATGATTATGTTTAAAAGCAAAACTACTTGGTTTAAAGATTTGCGTCAAGATATGCATTGTAAGGGCACACAGGACGAGAGCGAAACAACCTGTCTCCAAGATGCCAGTTGTTAAGATTTTCAAGGGGATTTTCACCATCAAGCTGAAAATGATTTCTATGTTTTTCTTTTCTGTTATATTTACAAATAAAATTAAGGCTAAGCTCTATGCTCCTATCTGCTAACTTTTACACAGTTCAGGTAACCAGTGTGCTGACTTATATGAGAGACAATAGGCAGCACAAGTTAGCTGAAGCAGGCTCAGTGAGTGAGTGAGAGTGTGGTCACCAACCATAGAGAGAGAACTCGGCCTCCTGGCCCGTGTCGCTCTCGCTGGATGTAGACGTCAGGCTGGTTGTAAGGGTGTTGCTTAGTAACTGGCCCACCGACAAACCCGTGGTGGCTGTGGCTACATTATTGCTGCTGGTTACTATGGAGGTGGACATGGTAACGGTGGAGGTGGTGCCAGTGGTGGTGAGGTTAGGAAAGCTCTGAGCACCCATGAGAGGAGAAGCTGCAAACAAACACACACACACAAAAACAAACAAATGGTGGTTAGTTTGTCAGAAACCAAAGAAACAAAGCAGCAGGTGAAGCTCGTTATGCTCCAGTCATCTAACTGGAAACAGCTGATTGGCTGGAGGCAGCTCATGCGGTTTACCCAGTGATCCAGAGGAACGATCCTCCACATGTGGTCTGAGTAACTTTGGACTTAAAAATACTACGAGATAATATTTGAAGCTGAGAACAAGCATCTTCACACAGCCATTCAAACAGCAAACTCAGCTTACTGAATCGTGCCCTCTGAGTAAATAGTGCATCCGTTCCTAATTTTAAAAGCAATTCTAAACACACATCCTGTGGTCTCCGCCTCACTGACCCAGTTTGGGAACTTTATTTGTTACTAAGTGTCATTATTACTTTGTGTAAAACTCTAATCCACTCCATTATTCATCTAGTACAGGGGTTGGCAAACCTGGGCACATGTGCGACAGCTGGCACGCCAAGGGTTAACGGATGGCACGACCATAGGGTGTTTCTTTGTTTCTATGGGCTGATGTTTTGTTTTGGGGGGGGTTTTGTTTTTTTTTTTTGTTTTTTTTTTTTTGGGGGGGGGTAAGTGTATAAACATGAAAGGTGTGGATTGGCCAGATGCTGGCCGATGTGTAAGAATAACTCAACTCAATAACATATGTATCTCTGTATTAACAAACATGACATATTTACCCATTTTATTTTTTTTTTTTAATTTATTTTTTTTAAGGTTTCTCTCATGCACTACGGTGGGTTACCCAGTGCCGGTCCAGCAATGGACGATGGGATTAAGTAAATGCTAGAGTTGCATGTTTTACTATAAATTTGCTGATTTGTGATAATGACATACTAACACATTAACACATATGCCACACTCATGGAAAGTGCACTTAACTAGAAGGAAAAAAAAAAATGTTTTTTAAAAAAAAAAAGGAGAGAGAGAAAAGGATTTTTAAACTCCTGGTCTAGTGTAAGGGGCTTGGAAATAAAACCGTCTGGAGAAGAAGTTTCTCAGATGAGAGGTGAAACGTCTTCAAGCAACTTAAAGAAGTCCAGACGTAGTCTAAGGAGCTTGGAAAGAATAGCGTCTGGACTTCTTTAAGTTGCTTGAAGACGTTTCACCTCTCATCTGAGAAACTTCTTCTCCAGACGCTTTTCTTTCCAAGCTCCTTAGACTACGATGACCTGAATGACTGAGAACCTTCACAGGCAACTCCTGGTCTACTTTGTGCAACGTTTTAGTGGAAGAAGTACTGCCACTGATTATTCTCAAAGCAGTAGGCTGTGGTTGGGCTGACTGCTGTGGTGGTTTCTATTATCGTCGACTCTAGGTAACACACCAACTGTGGACCTGAATTTTAAAACAATGAAATGATTAACATTTTAAACATGAGAATGAAATACGGAAAATTATTTTACCAAGATTACTAAAAATTGAAGAAGGTCCAGACAAAAAAAATAAAAATGTTTTGAAGTATTACCCATGAGTTTGTTTTTTGCATTTTATACCGATCAGTGCATTTCAGAATCGGTGCCTGTGACGACTCATATATTGCTTTTGTGGCAAATATTTAATAAGTTATATGCACCATGTATCACCATTCAGCTGAACAATGTTGCCATATGCCCCAGCTCCAACTCAAAAGATAATTAGATTGTAATACTCAAGTTATTTACTTGCTGGCAGTACCCGTGATGTTCCGTGATAGTGGACTGAGGTGTAATACCAGTCTTTTAATGGTATGTTGTAAGAATATTGTAGTATTAGTGCAGTAATCCTGCTGTACTCACTGGCAGTACTCATGACGTTTCTGCCCAGCGTGTTGGTGTTGTTGTCGCTGCTGCTGCGGCTCAGGTTCATGTTATTTGTGGCATTGGTGCGCGACATGTTGGGTGCACGGCGGACGAAGGACTCCATCAAGCTGGCCTCGCGAGATGACAAATTAGGGACGCTGGCACTGGAGCTCATGGGAGCGCCGGCAGCCAAGAGGGAGCTGACCGATAGCCGGGCATTAGCCACCGAGCACATAGGCCTCTGGGAAGGCGTGTCCTTGCTAGATGACTCCGACACCGAGCTGACATCAGGGGAGCTCACGCTCACTAGCCCCATGGAGATCGCTGTTGCCGGGTCAGTGGTGGCCATTGCTGTGGATGAGTCTTTATTTCTGGTTTCATCTGCTGTGGTGGATGCATCACCAGTAAGTGTGCCTGAGCTGGATGCTGAACCAGATCCGCCCTCTGCTGCAGAGGACAGAACGACAATTGGCTCTTGCTGATGTCCATCAGAGCCAACCCCGCCTCCCATTACTCCTCCTATCCCGGTTCCTTGGTCAAGCACTAGCCCATCAGTTCTTCTCTCCAGTCGCAGACCTCCTGCACCTGGAAAACCAGCGGAGGAACTTAGGCTGATGTCAGAGGAGGAGGCGACACTGCAGACAGAGCTGCTGCTCCCCTTTCTGCTGGAGGAGCTGGCACCCCCAAGCGATGAGGCCCCGCCCTTATCAGGACAGTTATTTTTAACCAGACTGCTCCATGACTGCTGAAGCGAGGATGACGATGTGGAGGAGGAAGATGATGAGGTGGTGGTGGTGGTACCGCCGCCGCTCGCCGCCTGCGTCACAGAGGGTCCCACCGTGGTGGAGGCGGGGCCTGAAACAGTGGATGAGACAGGTTTGGGTGACGGCGCTGTGGCAGCCGACTCAGGGTCGTACCCTGGAGCAAGCTTGAGGTCAAACTTCCCTTCAGCGCCCATACGGTAAGAGTTAGAGCCGCCAGCATCCCAGGTTACATCAATCCAGCCTGGATGGACAGAGAGATGGGAGGGAGACGGACGGATAGATGTCAGAGACCCGAGAGAGAGACAGAGAAAGAGAGACAGTAAGAGAAGTAGACAGCAGAGAAGCAGCTTACAGTCAGAGCAGCTCCACACTGGGCCAGATCAAATACTTTACATGAAATATTGCTTTAGAGTCACAATGAAACAAAGCACTAACTAGCCTGAGAGAAAATATAGTATAGTGAGAGAAAATTACTATACTTGAGTGTTTTGTTTTGGGGGGGTTGTGGGTGTGGGTGTTAAAACATCTTTTGCCTGATAAAAAGAGTTGTTAACTGACTACCACATTCCCATCTTAGATCCAACAATGTGTCCAAATAACCAATTTTTAAAGAGGAAGGGATATTATTTTAACTAACCAATAACTATAGATAAACAGATTTTCATTAATATATCATGCTTTTTAAATCAACACTGACAAGTACATGTGCCATCATATGGTTTTCAGTTTTGTTTGTTTTGTTTTTTTGTTGTTGTTGCAGTTTTAGGAGTTGAGAGCCAAGCATCTGCTGAGCTACACTCCACAACAGTTAAATTTCCTCCAAGCTCTGTCAGTTTGCTTCCTTGGTCCTGTGGGGTCATCATTTACATGTCACAACTAGGAATAATGGGCAGGAAACTGAATCAAACCACGTACTGGCTCTTTAGAGCACTAGCTCTAGCATTGGCTCTGGGTTTGGTCAAGAGTTTTTTAAAGACAGATTGAACAGTTTTAACTACATTCCTCAAAAATAAATAAATAAAACTTAAAAAAAATAAATAATTAACATTAACTAAATAATAAATAAGTGAATATTTGCTGTACTGTTTTTTACTTTATGCTGATAAATATACTAAATATTTAAGTGATGTTTCTTCAGTAGAGTTCACGCAATATAAACCTATTGAACACATTTGTTCCTTCCTTTGTGTATTGTACAAACAAAATGTACAGAACATAAAATAACATTGCAAAAATATCATGTAATTCCCAATAAGGGTGCCATTTCATTTGATTTTAAAGAACAGCACACTCATTGATGTTGTCTGTTTAAATTTCTAATGTGGGGTTCTGGGTGCAGGTGGAGCAACAAGAGAGAAGAATATGGACATGATCATAGAAAATGACAAAGCAAAAGTAGAAAATACTTCTGGCAAATGCAAAGCATCAAAGATGAAAGGAATTAAACTCAAATAATGACAGTCATCTTGGCTTGTAATGATTTTTTTTTTAAGAAAAAGAAATAGGGAAAAAAAATGGAGCTGCTGGTGGTGTATCCATTCGTTCAGCTCACTGAGATTGCATCAGATCTGGGTAAAAAATAAAGGTGAGAAGCACAAATGGGATAGGAAGAGAAAGGAAGAGGAGGAAAAGAACAGGAGAAGAAGAGAAGGAGGAGGAGGAGAGGATGTTTGCCCTTATCTGACTCTCCAGGTTAAATTGTAGAATTGCAATTTCTGGTTTTGAAGCCAAAAGGGAAGACTCCGGAAATCCTGAAACAAAATTATCTCTAAAATTTTTATGTCATTTTTCACTAATCTCACACCTTACAGAAGGAAAAGGGCCCATTTCTTTCAGTATGACTAGACATTCCACAATCTATCCACTCCAACACTAACCATTCCTCCCCATCTGGCCCTTTCAAAAACCACTCAGCTGGATATAATGTTGTTGCTTAAAGTTACAAAAAAACATTATAAACTAATTAAGTTATAACTCACTTGCCAGCTTCATCATGTCAGTTTTTGTTAGGGAAACTGACTAATGATGTGTACATGCGTAAGTTTCACCTACTTTAGCCAATTAGATAAGTTACCACAATCAGGGAGCTGTCCAATTATCCTAGATTCAACAATTCACACTCAACCCTTCATTCTACCAGCCTATCACAGACAGATTTGAACTGAAAGGTATTTATCCACAGAACACTTCCTAAATGCAGATTCCACTTGGCTGTTTACCTTTTACTGTAACCACAGTCCCCTGTGGAGATCAATTAAACCAGTGACATGTGCCTTGTGAACATGAAGCTAAATACAAGAAAAGAAAAAAAAAAAAGACACCGCTGACACATCATCCTTCTGACATCTCAAGGTGAAGAAGGGAGCAGGGAGAAAAGTGTAAACACAGTTGTTCAGTAACCTGCTGTGTTAAAACATATTTTACACAGTACAAAGACCTGGGTGGGGAGGCTGAAGCCAGGGTTTAGATTTTAGTTCCTGAAGACAGAAACAACAGGGCTGAGGCCTGTACTACAAAGCAGGATTTCATCTTACCCAGGTATCTTCAGGGTTAATCCTGGGTTTTCTGCACCACAAAGGTGGAGATCAACATGTATAAAGTCACTATCCACTGATCAATCAAGTCCTCAGATAATAGCAGCTTCTACTATCAACGTGTGCTGCTAGAAGAAGGGTCTAAGGTTTTGTGCCACATTTTCACTGATGCCTTTACAGCATGTCGTAAGTATGTTTAAGTGTTTTACCCATTTCGAAAATGTGTAAAATCTTGTTGTACTTTATTCTAATTCTAAGTCATCTTACACTGGTGGAGTTGCAGCCATAGAGCACAGAACACAAATCAAGAATACCTGTCTAATCACTAACCCTGTAAAGCCTGATGTCTGAAATAATTGCCAGAATATCCTAATTATTTGAAACTGGAGTGTTTATTGAACATTCAGATTTTTTTTAAAGTGTTATTAGTTAAGTGCATATTTGAGTTTTAATATGTATCATTTTGCTACATCTGGCATTTTTTGTGCAATTTATAGCTCACGGTAGCACTGCGTGTCTTAACTGTATTCATCAGGTGTCACTCGACACATGAAACCTCCCTTTTAGACTGGTCAGACATTATCGCCACCCCTTTCATGCGAACGCACAGGAGAAATAACAGGTTGAGCCCGCTTCATAGTACAGGCCCTGGACTCCTGCAAAACATTTTGGAAAATGCACTACAGCAGTTAAACCAGCTGGGATCCACCAGCTGTTGGGTAAACGGTGCATTGGGTTTTTTTTTTTTCCTGTTCATCACTTTCTGTTTCATCTGGTCTTGTGTGTTTGCTTACCATTGTGAGCCTCTCCAGTAATGGTGCCCTCTCCAGGTGGGTTTCCATCCTGGTCGCGCCACTTCCAGTCGATGCCCCGAACAACCCGTGCCCCTGGTACGATGTACTTCATCACCTGAGAACGAAACAGGCGGCGCTGGCGGCGAAGGTTTGCTTCTGCCTCCTTCACAGCTTTACCTGCAGAACAAAGAAGCAGCCAAATTAAAATCTCACATTAAAATCTCAGGGTTTGATTTGTTTTCTTTTGCTGTTTTGGCTTTTTGTCTAAGTAACTGTCAAATTGGTTAACAATTTGACAGTTACTTAGACAAAAAGCCAAAACAGCAAAAGAAAACAAATCAAACCCTGATAGAGTAATGCAACAGTAATGCAAGGCTTTAAGATAAGGTTCATAAAATGTTAAGCTACTGACATAATTTTCAAAAATGATACCAACAACTAAAATCCTCTGGTTGTCAATCACTAGAAGCAAACTGCAACGGAAGCAAAGTTCTCACCCAACTGGTCCTCACAGACTGCAGTGACATTCCCGTACAGCTCAAGTCCAGATAGTGACAGATAGTGTGTCTGGCCGCTGGCGTTCTTTCCCATCTGTTTAATTCTGATGTGCCTCCAGCCCTGCTTCTCTTCTTTAGATGGGTCCAGAGGCCACGTGGCTGTCGACCTGTGAAAACAGTTAGATAAAATTTCAACCATCTATGGACTTTGGTTATTCAGCAGTTTAAATGAATTTAGAGAAAAGTCTTACCCGGGTTCATTTAGGCTGCTGTCATCTACGTGGGTGTAAAGAGTCGTCCAGTTCTGACCATCTTTGGACACCTGAAAGACCCAGTTCCTCAACGCAGAGCGGCCATAACCCCTGCAGGAGGATTAATATTTTAAAAATTAGACATGCTAATTTCATATCTGCCATTTGTCAGGATCTGTGTATGTTAGTTATAGGGGCTTCTTCCCCCCTGCAGTTTCAGTGTTTTATTGCATGGAATGGATTAGATTTATCATCCAATATCTCTCAGGAGGTAGGCCCATTCTATTCAATAATGTCTCATTGTGTCATTCTGTTTAGGGCTGCCACGATTAGTCGACTAGTCGTGATTACGTCGACTATTAAAATCGCCGACGACCAATTTAATAGTCGACGTGTCGTTTGAAGCTTTGTAAGATCCCAAAAGACGCAGGAATAAGTAGTAGGATTTAAGAGTGTAATAACGGACTGAAACAGAAGATGGCAGCACTGCATGTACAAGGATGCCAGCTGCCGTTAAACCCCCAAGAGGTGTAGAATTGTTACCACACAACTTGGTCAGGTGGTATATTGGTTTTATTTCCTGATGTCTTCAGTAGTTTCTACACTACAACGTGAGGTAATAACTGGCAGACAACGTTTTATTTTTCTATACGACATAATCATGAAAAACGATGATGATGGCGATATTGACGCCAGTATGTTAGAAAAAATTAAGGGACAGGAGCATGTTTCTCACAAGGTTTCATCAACTCCTCTGTTAAGATTACTAATTGGTATGCTTAGTTTCTTGCTTGAAGACTTTTTATTGATTTTATCACAGCAAATACTTAGTGGGTTAGCAGACAGACTCTTGCTACAAAGCCATAATTAGAATTGCATGTAAATGGCTTTTTGGCAATAACTTGCTGAAATTAGCAGGGCCTTTTTTTTTCTAAAAATGGCTTTATCTGGATGGCACACATGTTACTCCAAAACAAATATATACTATACACGGGGTGATTTTGGCATGGATAACTTGCACATATATGGCACCATCATGAATAACCTTTGAACTATGTGTAGATCTTCTGTGTACTTCACAGAGGACTCTGCATTGATTTTTTTTTTAACATTTTTTTTAGATTGCTCAAACAGAAGGTCAGTGTTTACGTTTTTAGCCGCCTTGTGTAGCTCAAGATTTGGCTCAGTTTTTACAATTGTAATCTGGTGCCAGACACAAGTAAACACCTAACTGAATATCTTGCATCTAAACTGATTAGCTTAGGATAATTTACGCCAGTTAGAGGCAATCAGACGTTGCCAACACCCAACATTCCTAGATAAACCAAAGTTAGATCTGGAGAGTAAATAGCACCTTCATGATATTTCAGATTCTATATTACCATGTGTTATGTGTTACATCATATGATGCGCCCATCTTATTACCTGGCATGCCTCAGAGTGTATGCTGAGGGAATGACCCACAGGCCGAGGTCGATAGCAAACCAGGCATTCTTGTCGTCATTCGTGTGGCAATTCAGAGCAGAGCTATCCCGACTGAGAATGTCTTCCAGTCTCCCGTAGGGGAGATTCCGGCCCTCTGAAGAGGTCACCACCACTAGGCCATAAGCTGCGGGGTTCACCCACTCGTAGGCAGTCCTGAAGAAAACAAATACTGGTTTACTGGGAAAGAAAACAAAAACAAAACAAAACTCCACTAAAGCTCCCCTGGCTCTAAATGTAAACATCTAAAACGTTGCATTACTTTTTAAAAGAACCGAAGGACTGAACAGAAAAGTGTGAAATATAGCATTTTACATTGATTGCAAGTATACAGAAAAATGATCACAAACCCTAGAAACTTGATTCTGTTTATCTGGACGTAGAGTTTTCATTGGGAGAAACATTTCATTACTCATCCAAGTGACTTCCTTCAGTCTGACCTGATGGCCCACTGTTAGTCAGTGGTGCTAATTTCAGTAATTATGCAAATGTACCGTCTATAGGGCTTTGGAGCACCCCCTCCCACCATGACAGTAGGCCAAACAGAGCACACGGAAGCGTCAGCTATGGTTCGTACGTACTGTGTTGTTGGTTGCAACGTTAGATCACATGACAGGGAAGGCAAGAAGCTGGAAATGGGCTCTCTTTTCATCGTTTCCCCTCCTGGAGGCAACGGGAGGAATCTCATGTATCCGATATTACTAAACGAAGACGTCAGGCTTGGATTGCAGCGGTGAGACTCGGACCGGCACGCAAGGCGAGTGCAACGAAACCGAAAAAGAGCACCCATCGGAGGTAACCCCTGCCCCAAAAACATACAAAATTGCGCTCATTGTACGCTAATCTGCACATAACCTTCAGATGAATCACGCACCTGGAATACTGGTGTACATTTACCTTATGTGTATGCACTAATTTTATTTTACATGCTTTCATTATGCAGCTGCAGAGTATGAAGGTGTGCCCAGTGCAGAAGTAATAGATGAAGATCTGACAGAAGACCAACAACAAAATCACCATATCACGGAGGCTGTGGATGGGAGTTACTCATATTATGTGAGGGTGAAGACACGACACTGCTTGATAGGAATGTTAAGGTGTGCTGTGTTTTGGTGAATATGTGCCCCAGTGTGGTCGTCAAACCAGGGCCAAATGAAACTTGCTCTTGTTGAATATTCATAAAACTGCTGTGTTGCATGTACAGTTCATTGTAAATAATTGTACTTTCTGTCAAGTGGTTTCAATAAAACAGAAATGAAAAGTACGTTTATTTTTTTATTCAAGACCTGTTGACATGTACTTAGCAAGTACATGTGCAGGTACACGTGAAATGCAAACTATTTACATGGCAACGCACAGCTGGCATCAATCGTGAATCGTTCA
The DNA here is from genome assembly GCF_018398535.1 of Haplochromis burtoni. Lineage (NCBI taxonomy): Eukaryota > Metazoa > Chordata > Actinopteri > Cichliformes > Cichlidae > Haplochromis > Haplochromis burtoni. The sequence goes on from NW_024583357.1 coordinate 13,195, forward strand.
TCTAGAGCAATTTGGGGGGCAGCTCCGGAGGAGAAGTCAATGTTGCGTGCAACCTCTAGCTGTATCTTGGTCATATGGTCAACATACTCACAACGTGGAGGCTTAAAAACGGCCAACGCTGACTCCATGGACAAGGTACACGAAAATATCGGAATAGGACAACGGCGGTAGGCTG
>NW_024583357.1:14654-26611 GCF_018398535.1 Haplochromis burtoni
CGCTTCCGAATTTTCGCGGGGGCCGCAATCGCGGGTCAGCGCGCCTTTCCATTGACTTTACATGTAAACCTGACGCTCCGCCTGCCTCTATCGCGTTCGGTGTGAACACACCGTTAGAGTACCAAAATTGTGATTTTTTTTCCCCCCCCCACTGTCCAAGTATTTCCAGACCTAGCTGTATTTTGGTTGAATGCATTTTTAGTGTCTCCTCACCATCTTCAGCAGGTACTGCTCCAGAGACTCCACAGTTGCGAGTGGTTCCATCTTCAACATACGACCTGTCCGGTCGATCAGGGCCGTCTCTCCCGGCGCTCGCTCCAGCCGGAACCGCAACCTCCGTGTAAGAATCTAAAGCACAGAAACATATTTTATCACAGGCTGTGATTATGGCAAGCAACATTACTGAGAGCTTCTCAAAATAACACACCAGGACCTCAAACACAAGTTGACTCACCTGCAGGTTGTATGAGGATCCCGGAGTGTCGTACAGGTGCAGAGGTAGGCGTTCTATTGACTCCAGGACAGCTATCAGTTTACGGATTAAGGCAACAGCTGGTCGGCTAAAAACACACACACAGAATCATTTATCAACTTTAATCAGTTCAAACAAAACATAGGCAGTTTAAACATCTTCGACAGTGCTATGTGACCAAGTAGAATCCAAGTGATAACTAAGAAGACTAAAGGATCCTTCAGTTCTTCATAATGATTTTATATTTCAGTCAAACTAGGCTGGAGACTACAGCGCAAACAAAATTACAGCAACTGTGTGTAATGAACTCGGGATTTCACTGCATTTGTCATTTTTGCTTTGAAAAATGTACACATTTAGAGTTGGGTAAATTTCTCAAATCTGAAACAAAATCCTCCAGAAATAGTGACATAGTTGCAGCCTGATGGCTATATAACTGCAAAATAACAAATGCTTGGCAAGCTCGCTTCGATATGGGAATATAACCAGTAGGGCTTCCACAAACGATTATTTTGATAGTCAATTAGTCACCTATTATTTTTGCGAATAGTCGACTAATCAGATCATGCATCCATTGGATGTAAAACGTACAGCTTATTCCATCAGCATGCATCTGGTCTTATATAACTATCATTAGCTTACAGCTTGAAGTGTTTAAGGTATGTGCTAACTAAAAATAAAGAAAGATGATAGTTTATTAAACTTTTAATGAAATTTGCAGATTGTCTCGGTGGAGTTTAATAAACTCAGTCGTCTGCTCTTTGCTCCCTAAAATTTAACAGGACATTGGAGTAAAATCTCTACCATCTCACACTTCTGTTTAATCAGTTTTCTGTTCGACATTTATTCAGCTGTGTAAAAACTGTAACTTTAATCTCAGCCAAACAGGAACAAATAAAACACTGAAAAAAACCAAACAATAAAATTTTTAAAAGTTATCTAAGTGACTTATATATCATGTTTAAACTGAGTAGCGAAAGCTCGCGGGGTGTTTGAAAACGATGTGCCGGGAGCCCGGTGTTCTTGCCAGATCTAGTGAGCCTTGAGCTGTTGGGTAAGAGATGTCTCAGAAAACGTCGGAGCACTTTTGCAAATAAGTGATGTCTTGATAAACCGAGCAGATATTTGAAGTTTACACAGTTACCTTCTCACCTGAAAATATGTTAAAAGTTTATTTTGTGACCCAGGAACAGTCATAAGAGTAATATTAAAACTAAGTAGCTGCCGCCATTGTTGGAAACTGAAATTGGCTGGGCCGCACTATGAATCCCGGGATAGGTTGAGGCACGAAGGATACACCCGACCCATCCTTGAAATCTGGGGAAATGAAGGACGCATTGGGTCCCGTCGCTGTAACGTAATCGGCCTACAAATGCAACCTCCAAAGGATGTGGCCCCTGAACTTGTATACAGCTATAAGACTGGAGATTGCTGCTCCGCCATCTTCTGTTTCAGTCAGTTATTACACTCTTAAATCCTACTGCTTATTCCTGCGTCTTTCGGGATCTTACAAAGCTTCAAACGACGCATCGACTATTAAATTTGTCGTCGACGATTTTGACAGTAGACATAATCGTGACTAGTCGACAAATCGTGACACCCTCAACCTCTGGGCAACCAGCTGGTTACCTCAACTACTTGCAATTGTTCTCGTGATCACCAGACAACCACAGACTTTGTCCTAGTCCGAAGGAGGTTGCCATCCTATTTGTACTCTAGTGTGACTAAGCTATCACTTTTTTAGTTGTCATTCTGACTAACTTTGTCTGCCCTTTGTCATTCTCTGTATATCTTTTCTCTTTAAATCAAATTTTTTGGGTCTACTTCATGTAGAAATGTCCTCATTTATGTCCATCTTTCTTTTCCTTGTCTCTCTTTGAACAAACAACAAATATACTGTCCTATAAATCATTATGCATAAGAGTGCTTTGTTTTCATTTATCGAATTCAGAATATGAGCATGACATTACCTTTCATCATCTTCATTCTCGCTGAAAGCCGCCTTAAAGACATTGATTCTTTCCATTAAAGGCTTACAATCATGTTTCAGGTCCAGTTCCACACTCTACACAGAAGCATAAGACATGTCACATTTTCATCTTTAAGGACAGTGCTATGTAAGAGATGAATATATGATGTACACTAGATTCTAATGAACTATTAGGCACAGATTGTTAAGGCTTTCAAGTTTCAATGCCAGCTATACAGAGCTCTTCAAGAAAAACAGCCTTTGTCCAACACAGCCATTATCAATATACACTTACTGCTGTTTACACTATGTCACTTTATTAGGTACAACTTTCTACTACAGGGGTGGTCCCCCTTCACCTCTAGAACTAGCATGAATTCAAAAACATTCCTCAGATTTTGATCCATATTGACACGACAGCACCATGCAACTAATACAGATCTGTCATCTACACATCAACTGTAACTGGACCCACACAAGAAGTAGATACGCAGTATTAACTTGTAAATAAAAATTTTTTTGTGTATGTGTGTGTGTGTGTATATATATATAATATACTAATTAAGGCCTTTATTTGAAAACCAGTACCTTAGAATATTTCAATAAAGAATAAATAATCAGATGAATGAGAGATTTAGAATTAGCTCACATTGTTAAGGACTGTAAACAGAGCCTGGACCAAGCCACTGCTACACATCTCATACGGAGAAATCGTGTTTTCATCCTTCAAAACTACAATCAGGTTTTCCAGAGCAGTTTTCATCAGGTCCCTCCATGTGTTCTCCCCTTCAATACACTGTTAACAATATAAGTCATAAGCATGTAAGCATTTACATTACTGTTTATTACTGCAATCCAATGAGAGTCTGTCTACTAATGTGTACTTGTGTACCTGTCTGTTGGTGTGCAGCTCCCAAGCAGACTCCAGCTGTGTTGAAATGTTCCGGAGAGTAACCACCACTCCTCTGGGCATGCTTTCTACAGCTTTGAAATGATCATCATATAACTCTCTTGCCATACTTTTCACCTTCTGCTTTGTCTTCTCCAGTTTTGACTTTAACTTCCTGCCTCGCTTCCCCGTCCAACCAGTCACAAACTCTGAGCCTACTCAGGCACATGCGAACACACACAAAGACACACGAAAATGAGACATTTAACAACGCTGCTGAACGCGTTTGTACTGTTTAGTAAATTTCAACGGGAAGAATATTTTCCTTTGTTTGATAGCTTACCTGTATACATTTTGCTTATTAGACAATGAGACTCACCCAAGGATGTTTCTGCTGTGAAAGAGTGCTTGGTTCCTCTGTTAGACTCAAAGACAAAGCCAGGCAGGTCTTCCTTCAGGATGGTGGCCTGCTGCCCATCTGAGTTGTGGATAGCAATCTCTCCATCCTTCAGGCAGGTCAGAGACCAGTTCCCTACGGTCAGCTTGGTGGGGCCAACACTGGACAAGATGGGCTGACTGGCTGTTACTGGCTTCACCTGACTCCGTGCCCGCTGTAGCTTCTCCAAGAACTCGCTGCGAGACTCTGCAGCCCAAAAGAGATGGACCATTGTCAGCAGAACAAAATGACAGATATGCAAGTGCATTATAAGCATGTTAACTCATACCGGAGCTGTCCGATCCCCCTTCTGGACTTCCGCTGGAGTACATGGTGGCTAGCTTCCCATCCAGGATGAACCTGAACCAGCCATTGGAGCCATTGGAGAGCTCAAGGGCAGCAGCGTCAGACCAGATGTAGAGACAGTCCCTGCCTCTGATGATGGACCAGTCCCTCCAGTGGTATGGCTTCCCCTGCTGGATCTCCCTAGCATCCTCCTGCACCTCTTCCTCCTGCGAGAAAAATGTAAATATATGATATACACATACTGAAGACTAAATCTTAAGCTTCATCTCATCGTCCTCTCGGTGTATACCTTCTCAGGTTTTGCTTCATCCTCGTTCTCATCATCAGATGCTGGTCCAGCCAAAGTCGACACCTTGTTGATGACGCCTAGTCGAGCCAGCTGGTCAAGGAAAACATCTCCACCCTTATCCACCAGATCCCTTATGATCTGCAGAGCCAGAAGGTGACCGTCGTCATCGTCCTGACACAGGGAGAGAGAAAGCAAGAAAACGCGTTGTTATCACATCCCTCCTTAAAAGAAGAAAAAAGATTTAGGACATATGTGTCTGGCTAAAATACATGTAGTGTGTAGGCATGCTTAGACTGTCACATAACAGTACGACATCATGGTGAAAAATGTTGGGTTTTTTTTTTTTAAGAAGATCAACCTCAGGTAAAACATCATGTCTTGTGGTCAAAACACTAAAGTGGTTCCTTAGTCTTTATCATCCCTGTGTTGCACATCTTTGCATCTCTATTTCCTCAGGCTGTCTAGAGTGGGGAAGAAGCTGCGTTAACCATAACACACTGCTCAGAAATGTGACACTACTTTATAAAGAGTTGAGAGACTTTGAACAAGATCTGGGATGCCACATTAGTGAATATACTTATTACAAAAAATTAAATTAAATAAAAACTACAAAGGAAAACCTTTCCCTGTTCAAAAACACAAACATGGACAACAGATTTGGAATCAGACTGCTGGTAAATGAAACATACACTGCTGAAACAGAACACTGAAATGCAGGATAAGATAGCGGACTTGAAGAACTGTGATGGGAAAAAATAACCTCCAGATCTATGGTGTAGCCGAAAAAAAAGGATTTAAAACTTAGAGTTCGTTAACATAACATGTAATTAACTGTGGGAGGTAGCCCAGCTTCGTTGAGAAAATTCACACAGCCTTAATCAGCTGAAGGAGAAATGCTCACCACTGGACCACTGTGCTGTGTGGCACTCAAGCACCCAAAACCATGTAAGTCAATGTGATCATCACCTTTCGGCCTTTGTAGTATATACACGGCAGCGTTTTAATAATTGTAATTAATTAATTTAATTAAGCATCTGCTTAAGCTAGTGTTCATTCTCTGTTGGGCTAAAATTAGATCTATTCCAACTAGGTATGTCCTGCTAAGATTCTGGGTTTTGGAAGGTTTGACAAATAAGACCCAAAAGCATGTCTGTGTCTGTGTATTTGAGTGTTTGTACCTCTTGATCGAGGACAGTAGCTGTGATCTCCACCAGCACCGTGGGCAAGTTATGTCCCGCCTCGCTGTCACACACCTCCTTCAGCAGCACTTCGCTGCTATAGTGAACCATTTTCCTGATCAAAGCCAGACTAGCTTTCCTGAAAACCATCAAAATAGAAACATACAACTTCATTTTTCTAGTGAGAACTCCCAGCCTGGTTTTAATTATAGACAGCAGTTCCTTTTATGTCCACTTCTGCTCCTTTAATTAAGATTTGCACTGGACATAGTAGTGAAGTTTGATTCAGAACAGAAAGAACACAATGTAATATGATTCGATTAACTCATGTAAATTCGACAATATTTACAGTTTATCTGATGTAGCCCAGTAAACAATGGTAAATTAAGGTGAATGAATGGCTGCTGCAGAGTGCTTAGACACTGTCATTTACCTAATAGAAGGCAGCATGGTATGCTGAAATGTTTGTGCAAAAACAGGCAGAAGTCTCTTTAGGTAGATAGGAGCCATTTCTGGGTCTCCTTTGGGTTCACTGCCCTCCTCCTCCTCTTTGTTAAGATCTTTCTTCTTCTTGTCATCACTCTTGTTCACTGGACACATCCAGTCTCCTGAAACACACAGATGGTTTGCCTTTCGAGACCGATAGACATTTGTGCATCACTCTCTGTCAGCAAAACCAAGTGCAGGTAAGCATAAAGCACATCTACTGTAGGTGCAAAGGGCCTGGTTAATTGGGTTAATTTCAGTTTGTTTGTTTTTTTTAGACATTGCAAGGAAACTTCACTTTTTGGCATAAGAAAGGCAAAAGTGCAAAATTAACACAAGTCAGAGACAGAAAAGGCACGTTACAATGAAATGATATAGCAGCGGAACCAGTAATAGCAGTAGTGGTCTTGCATAGTCCTGGTTTACTTACCAGGAGACTGCAGTATAGCTACAACTTCACTGTGTCCCCTCTCCCTAGCCTTGTCCAGAGGTGTTTTTCCATCCTCATCCCTCAGGTCAGGGTTGGCCCCATGACGCAGGAGAGTCTGCACACACACATTACCAATAAATAAATAAATAAATAAATAAAATAAAATCAGTCAGCAAAACACATTACTCCAGAAAAAAAAATGTTTCAGAAAACTGGACTCCTGCAGGACTAAACGTGCATTTCATCCTTAGCTTTCGTGTGTTACCTTGGCTACTTGCGGGCGTCCAAAACAGGCAGCATAGTGCAGTGACGATGACCTCTGACCTCTATTGACATCTGCTCCTCTCTCACAAAGAAACTCAACCTAGAACAACAGACAGTTGGTGAAACTGAAATTAAATAATACACGGATAACAATTTGTAATAGTATTAAACTAAAAAACTAATATCATTGTCAGTTAGATGTTCTTCAGTTAATTTAGTCCAGATTAAATGGCAAGTTTTATCGTTACCATTTCTTGCGTGCCGAAAGCTGAAGCCCAGTTGAGCAGCGTCTGTCCGACATCATCCATAAAGTTCACCTCAAATGCTACAAAACAACATTCCATTATTACCGATAACGCACACACACACACACACAAACAACCTTCAGCAAAACACCACCCGTTTTCTACCTAATTTCACTGAAGTTTAGCCTGTCAATACATTTAAAGCCTATACTTTTGGAGCCAACTTTAAAACCAAGTTCTATTATTTTTTTTGTAATACATATGCAAATATATAACAGTCTAGCTGATATGATTATAAAGTTAAAAGGAAGTGTGATGAAATTTTTCCAAACTATCAACACTCAGACTCATGGCTTCTGTAATATTTATTAGTTTGCATCATCACCTCCAGTGTCAATGGCATCGATGAGAGCATCTGTGTCCTTGCTACGGATACAGTCGATGAGCTGTCGGTGTGATCTCTCCCCAGAACTGTCCAGACGTCGCAGCCCTGGGATCCTGCCCGTCGACCCTGCTGTGGACTTTGGCAGCGCTTTTCGCCCCTCAAACAGGAGCACCAGCAGGAGGTCAACCAGCCGCATGGTGTCCAGTACACAGCGCTCATCTCCTCCCAGTGCTGACTCCATCGAATCGGGCAGTGCTGAACGCAACAAGTCCTGGACACCCAGAAAGAGAACATTTAATATTGATCAGACTTCTTACTTAATAAAGTAATAAATACATCTTCATTCAAGGTGTTTTGACCTACATGTGTCACTAGCGGAGACCCCCTGCAGAGTGTTGACAGCAGGCTGACAATGGTAGACACCTGGTTGCTCAATTTCGAGTCAGAAGCCGAGGGGCCTGCACCTGCTGAAGGCCGGCCTGGCTTGCAGGAAGACGCGGGGCCTGACACTGTCCCTCCAGCAGCCGCCATGCGGGACAGCAGCTCCTCTGTCAAGCCATGTTTGGCTAAAGGGGCAGGGTCTACACCACGACGTGTGAACCGGTCAGCCAGTGAGGCAAAGCAGCGCAAAGCACCATCTGACACCTGCAGGAGAGGAGAGTTTTGAGTTATAGCATATTCAGCCTGAACAAGGTTAAAGATCTAGCAATGCTTTTCACAATTTTCCCTCTTTAATGAGCTTCTAAAAGGAAATTCGAGTTATTAATGTTCCAACACAGTACCTTTTAAACAAAACATTATAATTTAATTAGTTCTAAAAGTCCCACTACTTCTTTCTTTAAATCATTTTTCTCAGAGGCACAAAGCTATAGTCTCTGTGTTGAAGCTAGGAGTTGTTACAGCATTAGGAGAGAACAAAAACCTAATCGTTCATTGTAATATCTATTCATAGAGAAAGAGACAATCCAAACTCTGAAACTTCAGTTATCTCAATACTTGGTGCACCCCCTTCATATAGTAGAAAGAAGCAGTTTTAGCTCCACCCCTTTTATGACCACCCTTAGTTTAGGAAAAGTGGCAAATAACACAAATAAGAAGGGAGGGCAGCAACTATTTCAAAGTCTCTTTCATACCATGTATTTGTAATCAGAAAAGTGCATTAACTGGATGCAACCCCTGTTCTATATTTACCTGGTGGTCTTCGTGTTTGAGGAGGCTAGACAGAGACTCCACACAGGTCTCCAGAGAAGAGTCCTGGGGCTCCATTTTGCTGCAAAGGCGGGACACAACAGCCATGGCTGAGTGCAGAGTGTCTTTATGAACAAGGTGCCCACTGTCTCGGATGAAACTCAGCACACAGTTCAGCCCGCCTGCCTCAAACACTGCGCCAGACTCTCTGGTACAGATCAACTCCAGCACCTGGAGAAACACGAAAACATATGTTCAAACTTAATCTCTAGAAGGAATATGTAACTCCAAATCTTGGTGTACCTGAATCACAGACTTCTCCAAACTATGCCATTAGATAACATTTTTGGGTGAGTCAATGATTTATTTAAAGCACTCAACATGGAGACTGATCTCCCATCATCCTCACTAATTGATATTTCTACCTTTTCTCAGAAGATCAAAAAAAGAAAATTTGAAAAATTTAAAATAACAGGATCAAATGACAGAAAAACAGAAAATCTAGTGGATCAAGAACCCCTCTGGGCCTCTAGCACAAGTCTGATCTAACACATCAGACTGGTGACAAAGTAAGGCCTGAATAAACACCACTGTTTGGGAAAATAATTAATAAACATCTGGCAGCACATTGTTGTGATCTCATGTCTATGGCATAGCTCTGTCTCCAAACCCCAAAGAACCCCACCCAAACAGAGAAGCAGCCTGAGCTGATCAAAACTTCATCTCATGTATTAGCTTTCTGTTCAGGACAATAACACAGCAACAGATCAGGGAGATGCCCTCCTCTCTGATTAGACTCCATTGAGGGAAAAGAAAAAAAAAAAAACTAAACCCCTCTGAGGTTTTAAATACTCAAGTGTTTGACTTTTTTGTATTAATATTTTCCACAAATTTTACCTGTTCCACTATCATACTGCTTAAAGTGTAAAAATCACATGCGTGCCACACAGCCCAATGCTTTGAGAAAATCTGTGACAATTGTGTGTAGGAAACAGCTGAAGACACTGAAGAGCGTGTTGACAGTCAGCCCAGTAGGAAAAGATGAAACTGTAATTTAGTTCAATAGATTAAAGGTTGTAACTATTTCATCAACTGCTGCAACAGCAATAATCAAGTTTAATCAAGACATATGTAACAGCACATGCTGTGCATCATGTCTGGTTCTCCTGTACAGCAGTGGGATCAGCTGCTTGCGACTGATATTACCCTTGTTCTGATGAGCCAGGGTAGTGTGTTAGAACTATAACAGAACATATACTTTCAGTCAATTCATGTCGTGATACAAGATTTTAGTGGTGAAGTGAGGAGGTGTGATCTGGTCAGTTACAGAGTGCACTTTTTCTGTGAAATTAACTGACTTCAATGATTGTTCCAAATGTTAATACATTACTATATGACATGAGCAACTATGTATACAACTTTCCTTCACATATGGACTTTCAATGTGTGACAGATGTCATGTCAGATCACAAGACTTCCTCTTATATAAGGAAGTACGTTCCAATTTTGAGGATTTATTTGAAAGCCCAGCAAAGCAAGCTGGACTGAGGCTTTTGGCTTATGTTTAAAAGCTGTCAACAACCACCATAAGACAAGAAACAGATCAGACAAGTGAAATGGGCCTCTCTCTTATAGTCAGTTGTCTCCTACCTTGACACACTGCTCAGCCAGGTCTCTGCTGGTCCTGTTGTTCAACTCCACTACCACCAGTCGATTACACAGCGCTTTGATGGCCCCATCCACTCCCACAATCCTGCGGGTACATTCTGCCGACACGTCCAGGTAGTAGGTTATTGCTCGGGCTGTAACCTCCAGCACGTTATCTGGAGCACTCTCATCCAAGAAGATCTTACAGAGTGCTGGAAGGAATGTCCGAGGAGGACATCTGGCAGATAAGAGAGGGATGACGGTGAGGAAGAGAGAGTGCTGAATTCTGAAATCATGACCACCAACTGAATGCTTGTGAGACAAATACACAAACTTACGTCTCAAAGCAGCGGTCGACGTTATCTGACATGAGCAGTAGCATGCAGAGTTGCTCCAGAGCAATGAGTTGCATGTCACGCTCATCACCCTGACCCATCTGCAGCCACTCCAGCAGGGTGTCTGGGTCCACATCGGCCATGATGGCTAGCCTAAAGCAACAGAAATATACAGAAATCTTATTACTGTCACTCACAGCTGTCATTTATGTGCAAGCAATCAAAGTAGAGATGAAAGATGCATAATTTAGCTACATTTAAGTAGCTAACCGAGCCCCCGTGTAAGCTATTACTGTACTAATGCTCAAACAAATCTGATTTGTACGGTTTATTTATTGTTAGATATAATTAAAAGTGTTAGCACTTCCTATTAAATGTGATTTTGTTGGCCAGCTCGCTGTAATTTACCCAAGCTATATGATCCTAATCATGTTTTAATTTGTACCAATAGGGGGGGTAACAAAAAACTTACTTGCCAGGTATATCACCTTTGAGGGTTTGTATCAATTTGCCATTCATTTGTAACAGCATTTTTCAACGCTTCCTTACTTGACAATGACGTCACTAAGTGAAATACGATCTGAAGCTACATCACTTTTTTGGTGTCTGTTATGTGGACTTTGTGTGCAATCAGTGTGCTGGAAGTAAAATAAATGATTATAATTTAAAAACAAAAAACCAACAAACAAAATGAAAGGCTCACCTAGCTTCCCGTTGGCTACCCGGTCTGGCTCAACACCCAATCAGTTGTGTCGCTGTTTGGGACTCATCCAACCAACCAGAGAGAGAGAATGGGAAAGGGAACACACTTAAGAGGAAGTGCTGACGTTCACAGGGATTTCTGGGACATGAAGTCTCTCTACCTGCAAACAGAAAGAACAGAGGAGAAAGGCTCAATTGACATTCATCTGTCTGTACATGAAACACACTAAAATGATTATCTGATCCACATTTAGAAAAACAGAAGGGCCGCAAACCAATGCTAAAGTAAAGGTGGCAAAAAAAACAAAAAAAAAAAACAAAAACTGCAGTTCATCTAATGGACACAAATTGGGGTCCAGCCACACCAACATGTCAGTCCCATGTTACAGCATTAACCCCCACCCCCCAAAAAATACAACAACAACACATATTTTCATCCATTTATATATTTACTATTTTATAAAGTGGGAGGTTGAATGTTTTTACAACTCATCCATCTGGATAACAGATGTTGTGGCTGCTTTGATTTACTGGACCTCTCAAAAGCATTTGTGATGTTGGTGCCTTTAAATGGAACTGACTGACTGATATTAAGGCCACCTTTGAGGTAGAGCTGGGCGATATGAGATTTTTTCATATCACGATATGTTTTTTTCATTTCAGGCGATAACGATATCTATCACGATATAAGCCAAATAACTATATTTGTAAGATTTAAATGTGCCGTTGCTCACAA
>NW_024583357.1:27685-41996 GCF_018398535.1 Haplochromis burtoni
TTTTTTTTAAGAGGACAAGAGCGGCGAGGTCTATCGCGATAGCTTAATTTCTCTATCGAGTAAAAGTTATATCGCGATACATATCGTTATCGTTCTATCGCCCAGCTCTACTTTGAGGTACAGACCATCCACATTTGTACTTCTGTTTTGGTGAGTGAAACTTTTCAGTTTCATTAGTCTGTTATTTAGTACCCACCAGCAGCTACTTGTATTTGTACACTGTATCCATATAGGTTTCTGGATGTAGCTTGATAAACTTGGCACTCCACCCTTTCATTCGCGGTCACTTGTGGCTCCCAAAAAAAAAAAAAAAAAAAAAAAAAAAAAAAAAAAAATACAAATGGCAGCTCCCAAAGCACTTATATTAAGGCTTTGAAATCTTGACTATTGTTGCAACTATACTCCTACCAGCCACTGACTGAAAGCAGCAGCCTATAAACATTAAGTTTACTGTGACAATGCAAAACTCAAAACCAAGTTAGAATTTTTTTATTGTTAAACACGTCTTCAAACCAGAGGCTCTGTTCAGAAGCATTACCATGCAGCAGTCCCTGCTGAGAGTCTGTTGGTTGCACCCTAAGTTGATTAGTGGCTAATTTGAAGTCTGCTTGCTTGTTTGACTGTCTGGATATAAACAGGCTGTGCTGATGCAGATCCTCTTATCCACAGATTAATCATCACAACTGGCATCCTGTGCATCCTGACCTCTTCTCAACCCCACCACCACCATGGGGCAACCACAGCAAGACAGAATTTGGCTGGCCCTCCCCCTAACACCTTTTAACCCCTGATAGTGTTTCTATTGTCCAAGTCCAGACAGAAGTTGGGAATTACACAGTGTGACAGAAAACACTTTCTCATTCTTCCTGTTCATGACCAAAGCTTACCCTGTGGAGGTTGTCTAGCCTCTTTGAGTGTAGCTGAGAATTGGAAGGATGCCTCATAGAAACCACTTTCTAGTCTAAAAGCATTAGTTACTGTTCAAAACATTAGATAGTGAAATCCACTGTATCAGCGGTCCCCAACCTTTTTTGCGCCACGGACCGGTTTATGCCCGACAATATTTTCATGGACCGGCCTTTAAGGTGTCGCGGATAAATACAACAAAATAAAACTAGTACCGGTATCGAAAAAAAGAAAATTTATTCATAACACACGTGAAAAGACCAAGGAAAACCGAGTAAACGATAAAAATGATAACAAAATAACGCTGAAAACCGATAAAAACCCTGAAAACTATACATTTCACACCTGAGCCTCAACTCTCGCGGCCCGGTACCAAATAACTCACGGACCGGTACTGGTCCGAGCCCCGGGGGGTTGGGGACCGCTGCACTATATATAACAACCAAGACTTTAGGTCAGCCATTAGTATATCAAAGCTTTAAGATATAGTTCGAATTTATAATATAGAAGATCTGGCGATGGCATGTGCCATAACACAATAACTTCAGTAAAGTCAGCGTTTCCAGACGCTACTATCACAACACTCTTAACGCCCTGCCACCACTCTCCCTCTGCACCTCCAGTTCTCTCACAAAGTTTTCCTGCAGCATGGAGGGATACAGCTCAGCTACTGTCACCCTGTAAGAATTGATCAATTGATATGAACTGCATGTGTGGCAACATCTGACAAAGCTCTTGTGACTCATCGAGTAATGCGACCGACTAGCCAATAGGTGGCACGTCATATTTTTGGGATCACTTGAAACCCTAGTCGAGTAGGTACTAAAAATGTACCTGGTACCAGGTACTATCACCCTATTGGAAAAGGGTGATAAAACAATTGTCTTATACAGTTGAAAAAAAAATATTTTAGTTTGTATGAGGTGGTGCTGTGTAGGGGTGGGCGATATAAACGATATACGATAGAAACTATATAAATTTGGCCAACGATAGAGATTTTGACTATATCACTCTATCGCGATGATGTCGTCAAGCTGCGCCTGTTTTGGTCGAAAGCATCGCAGCGGCTAATACCATTATCATCTGCAAATTATGCGACAGTCATAGCAAAGAGATGAAGCACTTTTGAAATATGGGGAAAGCCAAAAACTGCGCTTCCTCCACTTCCGTAACATTGATTCATTAATGCTGAATTCTCTCGCAGCTGTTCTATTCCCATGTTGTTGCAGTATATTAATAACTAACCTCGTATTGTGGATGAATAATCTCAGTTGTTCTCCTGACTGAAGTTTGGCCCGTGTATAGCATCCTGCTATGCGATTGCATTTGTCCCTAACCACCAGAATCCCTCACATTAACTTTTATCGAGTGGAAAAAAAGTTGGCGTTCATCCTCCAGCTTCACTGAGCCAATTTCTAACATTCAAAGAGCTCAAGCAAGAACAAGTGTTGTGAAAAATGAAATGTGTCCACTGCAGCCACTGTCTGTGCTTTTCATGCATTAATTTTTCATCCACAAAATTTCTTTCACAGTTTCCCTGTTCCCAGTAAACTCCACTATTGCTCCCTTTTTCATTTTGGCCCACCTGTCAGCCAATCAACATTGGACAATTGCTTACATCATTCAATTCTAGTGACACACAGTCAGGATCCTAGAACGTGCATGGGAGTGCATTTCGGGTGGGGGAAATCTCATCTCCTCCTTCTGTCTGACCAAAAAGTATACGTGGACACAGACATTTGCAGGATTAGTGAGTCACAAAGACACAATACTGGTAGCACATATGAAAAGTTTTACTACTGCACACGTTAAGGACTGCTATGAATTGTTAACTTGGCAGTTGCTGTGTGTTCGAATAGGTATTCCAAATTCAATTTCCAACGAGGAACTCAGGAATTACAACTTATTCAGGAATGCACCGCAAGTCAGACTTGAGGGGGCATTCCAGCTGAAAATTCTATTAGAAACTGAGAAAATCTGACTACAAATGAAACAATCAATTTGGAAGTGACCTCACTCACAGTTCTGACATCCAACTTCAGAGGTAAATATGGCAGCATTTAACCAGGCAAGTATTAAGAACCAATTCTTATTGTACTTACAGCGATCTGGCAAATGGAAAAGCTTCTTAGGGAAATGTAGGTAGACTAAAAAGAAAACTAATTTAACACCAACACATACTGGAGAACACACACCTGTAAAACTTTGTTAAATTATCTAATCACAAAAAATTACTTTCGCATAGACTGTACTGATTTTGTTGAAACCAACTTGCCGAAACATAGCTTTTCCAATAAGGAGTGGATACCTGAGACAAGATTAAAAGAATGTAAGCTCTCCATAAAGCATTTCTTAAACCAGAAAGACAGCAATTGAAACATGGACATTTATTACTCAGTAATTCGGCAAAGTTCGCTTGACATGATTGAAACCTACAGAACAGCTGCCACGCTCACAATATGGTGAAACAGTTACAGTACACCAACATAATAAAAGTTACACATCACATAACAGTTACACAGCAAACTGTTAAGAGAAGTGACCATTAGGTAAATAAAACAAAACAATAATATAAAAATAAATGTTGATGTAGTAACACAAGAAATCAACATTTAAATGTTCCCATGTTGAATTCAAACTTTTATACTTTATATATACGCAATGTTAAAAAGTCGGGCAAAGAAAGCTTTGTTATGACTAATGGAAAACAAACACGTTCAGCCATATCCGAGAGAGCTAATCGTATGACCGCAATTTTTATTATTTGACGAGCCATACGGAGTCGAACTATTCACACAAACCAACTTAAGAGATATAGAACAACTATGTTATTGGAAGCGATCAGCCTTAAGAGTTAGCTGTCCAGTTGGGTACATACAGTTTTATAGTCGAGTAGTAGCTTCACTTCCAGATTCGCTAATGTAAAGCATTGGCCGATTTCAGGCCGATAAAACGAAATAAAACTCAAAGAAATCTCCATAATCCCTCAACCTCAGACTCGGCTGCTTTCAATTAAGTCATACAATTGTTTGTCGCTCAATATAAAAGTAATTTCATGTACCGAAACCCGGAAAGCCGGCTAATGTTAGCCGATTAGATAGCCTTAGCACCACGTTAGCTTTCAAAAGCAAGCTGACTTTAACAACAAAAAAGCTTTCTCCCTACTAACAACTGAAGCGTCTGGTCCAAAAATGTTTTTTTTAACTATTCAAATCATTTATATCTGTATTTTATGCTTGCTTTGTCAACCAACTATACATGCGGCCTCGGACTTCTAAAGGGAAACCACCGGACTCGAGTTCCACGAGAGCCGAGAGGCCACGATGAAACAGCGGACACAAAACTCAAGCGACAACGGCCTCGATCTTCAGGTCACCAGCAGAACGATTCACTCACCGTTTTTGCTCTTTTCGACAGAGAGACGATCGACAAGTGTATGAATAATTCTTCAGGGTTCAAATACAGGGTATAGAGCCGTTTGTGTCGGGAGTTACGTCAAGGTGTTTCCATTTCTTCTCAAAGAGTCTTAAGAGGTCAGAGTGGACGGCGGCCCGCAAAACACAACAGACCGGACTGAAATGGAGAGCTGAGGCGATTGAGCCCGCTGCCTTCAGAGGTCACTATCTGCCTCGTAAATGCCAATGTTCAAAAGCTATTCGCTTCATTTTTTTCATTAATATTCTTAATTATTCTCAAAAATGTATATATCACGACTTGTAAATCACGAGCTCTCACATAAATATCATTTTAAAAAAATAATATATAACACACTGAATATTAGCACGGCGTGGATTTAAATTTACAGATGTCCCCAAACAGCTCCCACATCTCCCTTAAACTTTAATTTGTACTTATGTAGAGCCACGAAGTAGCATGTGCAAGTGGCCGTTTGCCACTGTCCCTGCATCAACAGCCATGTATAGTTAGATTACTAGAGGTACACATCAGAAGCGTTTGCAGTTACAACTTAACTAAGGTGTTGATGTAATGCAGAAGTATAAATATATAAAAGTAAAGCAGAAGTACAAATAGAAAAGTAAAAGTAAATATATAAAAGTAAGTATAAATATTTATAGGTATTCTAGCTGTAAGGGCCAATATATTTTCCTATATTTTCCAAAGTTTGTTCATAACAAACACCATGTTTGAGCTGTTCATAAGTTCACATGGCAACAGATCTGTGGCCATATGTCTTGGACACTTGGGTAAAAAGAGCTTCTATGCTATCAACTGATCACCACCTGGTGGTGAATTGGTGGCGGGGGAAGATGCTGGCCAGACATGGCATACTCAAAGTATATTGAGCAAGCATTGGGGACATCTGGCAGAGGCCCCAGTCCTCCAGATCTTCAATTCCCAGCTCTGACAAGACTTCAATTGCATTCTGAGGGAGGGTGGGGACAGTGAGTCTGAGTGGACCATGTTCTGCATCTGTATTGTTGAGGCAACTGCAAAATGCTGTGACTGCAAGGGCATTGGTGCCTGTTGTGGCAGTAATCCCAGAACCAGAAGTTCAAGGGAGCTATCAGGTTGAAAAAGAAGTCTTATCATGCTTGGTTAGCCTGTGGGACTCCAGAAGCAGCTGACAGACCAGCAGGTCAAGCGGAGTGTAGCTGACCCAAAAACTCGGGTGTGGGAGGAGTTGGTTAGACCACTGAACAAGACTTTTGGTCTCAAAGCGGTGGTGGGATGTCACTGACCTCAACTGAGGACATAGGTAAGGCAGTGGAAGGAACACTTAGGGAATACCTCAATCCCACTGTCACGTTTTCTGTATGGAAGAAGAGTGAGGCTGAGGGGGATGACTCGCTTATCACTTGAGGTGAGGTCACTGATTGAGTTGAACAACTGCTCCGTGGTAGGGTAGCTGGGCTGGATGAGATTCACCCTGGATGTTGCGGGGTTACCCTAGCTGACATGTCTCTGCAATGTTGCATGGAGGTCTGGTGGTGGATTAGATTATATTGCACCAATTCATTACTAGTGTGCATAGGAATTTGTCCAATCAGTCTGCATGTTTTTTGTGGACCTGGAAAATCTATTTGACTGCATATCTCAGGACATCCTGTGTAGGTATTTAGGGAGTATGGAATGTCTGGCCAGTTGTTACTGGCCATTCGGTTCCTGTACAACTGCAGCAAGAGCTTGGTTTGTATTGAGTACAGTAATTTAGATTCATTTCCAGTGTGTGTTGGTTTCTGCCAGGGCTGCCCTTTGTCACAGATTCATAGTTTTTATGAACAGAATATTTAGACATAGCCAGATGGTGGAGTCTCCAATTTGGTGGGCTTTGTTGAAAAACATCTTTGTTTTTTGCAGATAATGTGCTTCTGTTGTCTTCATTAGCTTGTGACCTCCAGATTGCTCTGGGATAGTTACTTTTGTAACCTGCTATAATGTGGATTTTATACCAGGTTTTCGTGGTCAAGAGAACTGAAAGTGGAGGAGTCAGTTTAGCAGTTAAGACACCTTCAAACTCTTATCTATGGTCCAACATGTGGGTAGGGACAGAAGGAACGATTGGCAGAAATTAGCTTCCTCCAAGGGGTGTCTGGGCTCTCCCTTTTGGAGATGATCTTGGTCATTTGAGAGAGCCTCAGATAGGATAAACAAACTTAAAATTGCTCAGCCTATTATGAAAAGTGAGTTTACTACCCTGAATACATCAACAGCCTGTGCGAGTTTTGTAATAAACTCTTCTGCTTTCAGTGGAGGCTCTATTTGTTACAGTAATATAGCAGTATTACTGAGCAACAACACACATGACCTTGTTCTAACAGTGTGAGAACTCAGTGAAAAGCTATAGGATGGAGCCAAACTGCTGGCACTATGATGACGTGACAACTTCCCTAATCACTGCATATTTGCAATTATCATAGGCATTACTTAAGTTTTAGGCAGTGTTGGGAAGGTTACTTTTAAAATGTATTCCATTACAGAATACATGCCCCGAAATGTAATCTGTAACGTATTACGTTACTCAATGAGAGTAACGTATTCTGAATACTTTGGATTACTTAATATATTATCATGCTGTTTACAACTACGTGAATGTACTATTGCTGTGATTTATTACTGTTACTGAAGGTCCGCGGCTCCGAACCGTAGTAAAGGGACCTCTGGCTAATACGTCGGGCTCGTAGCCGAAAACTAGCTTTACTTTGTTGTCTGGGTCAACTTTGCTAGCGAGAGACAGAGAGAGGCATTGAAAGGCTGCTCCAACGGAACTTATTGTTTCGGAGGAAAACACGAACAAAGCGTACAGTCGAGTCTTAATAGCTTACTTACAACTGGGCTCGTCAGGCACTCTTCTTGGCTGCAGTGGTTATTATTATATTTACATGCTTCCAGCTCCCGTTTTTGCTCGATGACAACTCGTACTTCCTTTTTCTCCCTCCCTCATAGACAAATAACGGGTATGGCAGTCCATTCTCCCTGCAGCACGGACTACACTGCCTATGATGCTACATTCTTTAGAGCTATACCTGTAGCGTTCCAACAACAAAAAGGCCTCTCTCACCCAGGAAACACGCAGAGAGAGAGCGTCACCCTGTAACCATGGCAACTGTAACGCTGCCGCCTGGAACAACAGAACGTAGCTGTCAAACAAAACCCAAACAGTCCTGACCCGCGACAATATGAAACAGGAAAGTACCGCAGTGTAATCCATTTATTTCAACAAAGTAACTGTATTCTAAATACCACCTTTATAAACGGTAACTGTAACGGAATACAGTTACTCATATTTTGTATTTTAAATACGTAACGGCGGTACATGTATTCCGTTACTCCCCAACACTGGTTTTAGGTGCTCTGTATGTACATAAGACAATAAAAGACAAACATACCTACAGGAAGGCAGGATGGAATCACAAGGCACTATAGAAATCAAGGCACTTTGTATTGTAAGGTAAAAACCTTACAAAAATACAAAGAAAACAGAGAAAACCCCAACAATTATAGGACTCTCTTTAAGCAAGTGCTTTGGTGAGAGTGGGAAGGAAAAACTCCCTTTTAACGTGAAGAAACCTCCAGCAGAACCAGGTTCAGGGAGGGGCGGCCATCTGCCGCGCCAGGTTGGGGGTGAGTAGATGAAGACATGACAAAGACATGCTGTGGAAGAGAGACAGGGATTAATAATAACATGTAATTAAATGCAGAGAGGTGTGTAAATACATAGCTCCACGGCGGGTGTTGCAGTATGGGGAAAACCGATTATACACAGGAAAGGGTTGGTGGTGTACCATGGGCTTTTGTTTACAACTACGCTTCCTCCTCACTGTTACCTAGCCATCCTGTTTTCCCTTGGGACAATCTGCTGGGGGAGAGCCAGCAGATTGCTACCTTTGGCTGCTCCAGCTAGAGGGGCCTAGCTACGGGTTTTTCAAGGGTGCGAAGCCGGTTCAAAAAGTGATTGCAGGAATTTAAGCTGTTAGAAATTACTTGTTGACCTAAATTCTGTCAAAAACAGATCAATCATATCTCTCAGGAAGAATGTCAAGTAATTTGGAGCCAGTAAAAGCATTCCTATCATAAAATAGCTGCTGCAACCAGTTTTTGTTAAAGAGACCAATTTATCCTGGTACAATGACATTAAAACTAGATGATAGTAGTTCTATAAAAGTATTTGAAGTGACCAAAAAGGACTGGACTGACGACAATATAGGTACAAATACGCAGAGTCATGAAGATACTTCAAAAACAGGTATTCTTTTTAATTTGATCTACAATCCCTTCATGAATCATGTTCACTAGAGTTACTAATATTAGTAAAGACAGTAGACGTTAAAAACACATAATGACATCAGAAATCACTTTTTGGCCCAACACTGGGTCTCCAGAGCTCCAGAGAGGAGTTACTAAACACACTGAGCAGGAAAGCGCAGGAGGGAAAGAGGAAGAGGCCATGCTGCAGGTAAATCAAATAAGACGTTATCAGTAAGTTGTTAATTAAATGGGCTACACAAAAAGCGGTAAAGAGAGCCAACTTGAAAGAGAATCACCTTTGAGTTAACTTTTTATTTCAAAGCTGCGCTATTACACTTTACACAGAGCCACTTTAATGTCATCTGATATTTGCTGTGCTGTTTTTAACCACATTTAGTAAATCGTAATTGTTTTTGGTTCTTTTGTAAATTGACTTGTTATATGTGTAATATTACTTTATATTTTGGTTTAAATGTATCATGTAGAAAATTCCAGTATTTATTTTCAGATGTTTTTGTCTTTTTTTAAAAAATGTGTTTGGTCATATTTTATGCATTGCACTATGTACATTCTACTTGTTCTGTCTGCTGGGTTGAGTTTATCTATTGGAAAAGCAATGGTATTTCTTAACCGTAAGATATATTGCCTTACTACTACCGTACTTTGAACTCCGATGATTAGGATGTAGATCTTGAAATGCACCTTCTTTAACAGTTATTTCTGCTGGTAGGGTCAAGTGATTGAATTATGCTGTGGTCCTTTTACCAAATGTCTGAGCGGTACTCAAATTTAGATTGAATTCATGACTCAGTTCTTTGGAGGACATGATCATTTGGAAGGTTTACATTTACCATCTTTAAACCCTTCATAGTCAGTTTTCTAAACCATGAAAACCTAAATGTGAAGAAAACAAAGAGATGAATTTAAAGACAGTTTATTTGTACATGTTCAGAACATTTAACTGTACCTACTCGTTCATTCAGTTCACACCTGTACACTGCACAAATGAGATGGCCAGGACAGAGACAGACACTCAATCTCTGCTGCCTTGTACACTTATTGCTGGTCAGTACTTTAGTGTTACCCATCATCATTCAAGAAAATCGTGTTAAGAGGACAACATTTACATTTACAAAGTCAAGACTTTTTTTCTTTTTAAACAAACTGATGAGATTTAGGTTTAAGTAACCAGTCAATGCTTTTTACAGTAGATAACAGCACACTCAAAAAAACATTAAACTGTTAGTGTAGTGTTGTTAAAGGGGCAGTTAACCTCAAAAATCACAAGTATGTGTTTTCCTGTGGTCTGCAGTGCTGTTTGCTCATCTAGATTGCTTAGATTTGGAAATATCTACTGTAGATGTGTCTGCTTTTGCTTGAATAAAATGTATGTGGTGCTCAGAGCAGCAGAAAAATGACATGTGATCAATCCTAGCACAATGTCTTTGAAAAAAAAAAATCATGAATGGGTTCATAAAAAAATCAAATGAAAAAAATAACAAAGTGAAATTGGCAAGTGTGCAAAACTTATACTTGGGGAAAAAAAAAAAAAAAAAAACCTCGGGCAACTGAATGTTGCCTTTTAGGACATGCACGCTAACAGCTGTTGGTAGTTTTAAAACACCAGGTAGTGGCTTTAATGGTAAAGCAAACACACGGGCAAATAGAAAGAGATACTAACAATATACAGGAGCAGTTATGTCACTTTTTGTTATTGTCCCAGTCTTGACGATAGAGATTGGATTGAGGTCATATGCAAGAGGTGAAAAATTTAACTCAAAAGACTGAACTGATAACCCAGGTGTCCCAGGGTTGATCAGTTAAAGTCCCACCTTTATGATGGCATGCTGTGACTTAATTCAAATTAATGCTTAATAACCCAAGAAGTTGCAATACAGCAACACTTAATACAAAATGAATTGTAGTAATCCTTTAATACGCTTTGATCATTAAGATATAGCTCATAATTCTTTACAGTACAAATAATTGTTCCCGTGGCAACACCTCAAGAAAGCAAATCTGATCACAGCAGTGTAATGTTCACAGTTCAGCTGTGGGTTTAACAGCCTATCATTGATGGTTTAGGACATAAGAGCGGTGTAAGGCACTATTATGTTGATTGTTTTTATAAATGATCTGACGAATGAAATCTGGGCAGGATTTGTCTCCTCTCCTTTCAGAATGTTCTATTGTATCCTCTACTAAAGGGGATAATAAAGGAAGCAACAAGGCATCTTCCCTTTAGCTCTAAAAGCTCTTATTATAGCTATGCAGATGGTTTCTGTTCATGTTACTTAGTCAGGAACTGAGGAAAATCTGACTACCTGACATTTCTCGTGTGTGACTCTGGGTCTCCTACCTGTTGGATACACCCAAAACAGCTCATTCAGGAAGCATCTAGGAGGCGTCCGTGTCACATGCCAGAACCAATGAAACTGGTTCCTTCTCTTGTTTGCACACAGCTCTATCTGAATACAATTTAATCACATTCCCTTCTTTTGAAGGTGAATAAAGTTTAGTCGGTTTCACACAAGACTCTTTTTGATATTGTTAGCCATCATGTTGATCATTCACCAAATTACTGACACCGGCCTCAGTTCGTTTTGAAGCTGAGTTTGAACTCTTCAAGTTCATTCTCGTAGATATGAACTGAAGCTCATGTGTCCTGGGGAGGAGTCAGTCTGTGATTTGATCAACAGGTATGTATGACGTATGTATGATGCACAGTTCGTGTGATAAAACATGCCAACCTGGCAGAATTGATTTTTTCAAATGACATAATAAAGGTAAGCATCAATGTGAGGTGGCATGCAGTGTGCTGGAAAAAGTAAAAGAAAAAAAAATAATCGAAATTCGATCTAGTTTTTTTTTTTCTTTTTTCCAAAATGAGACAGGAAGTGAACCCACAGAATTTTTTTTTGGTCTGCTATCACTCTTTCAATATGGTGTACCACAAAACCAGTCAGAATGTCTCTCAGAACAATCACAAGTACCACAGTGTGTTAGTTAAACTCCAGAGACAGTCTCTGTGTGGCGGATCTAAGCTTGGCTGCCTCACAGGAACTTTGTTTTGAGCGTGATGCTGGGAGAGGACTTCCCAGTGCTGTGGGCAGCTGGGTTAGCACTGCTAGCTTTAATATTCAAACTCTCCTGATTTCCTTTGATGGCAGCTTGAAGACGAGACTTCAGGTGAGGCGATGTTGTGATGAGTGACCTGTAGGAGGAAGGAAAATATATAACCACCTGCTTCATATTCACTGATCCTTTGTCTTTTGAAAACATTAAAAGCAGCATGACAAAACATGGCTTTGCTCTGCATGACATGATTTAACTACTGATGGAGACTGCCAATCTCTCCTTCACAGGTAGGGTGAAACTACAGTGGAAATGATTTTGAACTATATGAAAATCATCCAAAAGTTCCTGGAGATCAATAAAATCCTAAAACCTCAGAGAGGAGTCATACAATGCTTTTTCCTACAGCCTATAATCACATTATTGTAAACTTTTTTCTTACTGAGGAGAAGAGCAGGAAAATAAAATACTCATGAATCCCAGAAATCAACATGTAATCTACATAAAAAAACAAATTATGAAAGAGCTAAAAAGGTTGCTTGTACAGTTCAGTCCACTGAGAGCAGCAGGAGCGTGTCATACAAACCAAACCAGACCCGTATGCAACAAAATAACTGCACACATCACTACCGACCTGAAGACAGCTGGGTGCTGAGGGCCAAAGCGCATCAGATCCTTGAGTGCCGAATCATGAAGAGACCTGGATGGCAGGGGAGCAGAGCTAAGGGCATTTTCGTCCAGGAGAAAGGAGATGAGGAGGGGCAGCAAGACTGCCACCAGCTGAGGACCTGAAGGGCAAAATACACAAAACATGGGAACAAGCTTCAAATGGGGGAGAATGTTTTATCTGTTAAATATCTCAGCAAAAGCTGGATGGACTTGTACCTTTGCTCAAGGAAGCAAGAACAGCTGAAATCACTGACCTTTAAACAAAATAATTGAATGTAACTTGAATTTATCTACTTGTGTATAACATTTTAGTGGTTTTTTTGTTTTATTGGCTTGACTGTAGTCACAAGGTCTCGTTTACGTTGTCTTTCCTGCTGGCAGCGTGCTCAGTCATATTTGGACAGGGAGTATCAATCCAGATTGTTTAAACCAGTAATTTAGTCACCTTTAAGTTCTCACAGCAGACACATTCATCTCTCACTCACACCTACAGCCAAATTTGAATCACTGGTTAACCAAACTAACATTTCACAGCTTCTCACTTCAGTGCGTGGTTGTGAAGGGCTGCATGCTGGTTAATCAGGAAGGGAAGGAGAACACATCAGATATGCGAGCAGTGAATACTGAGAAGGATTAGCACATTTAGAGCACAAATCAGGCTGCTGCACTCCCCCACTATCCTCCTTTGGACAGAGAGCCTTGCTTTACCTTCTTCCATTCCATCATCTCCTGACTCCACCATGTCTCTGCTACAGACTCTACTCACACTGTGATTCATCAGCTGCCTGAATCAAAGCCTCCATCGCTCGGATCCCCTCCAAGACTCCAAGCAGCTCCTGTGGAGTTTGAGGACGACTCCGCTCCACCTTCTGAGGAGGAAGCAGACAAATATATGCTCAAATCACCTGAACAATGCCTTCTACTGATCATATAGGTTTTTATTTCATTTTCCCTTAGTGTACATGCAAGCATCAGTACAGAAAGAAAATTAAACATATTACAAAAAATAATATATATATTATTAATGAACATAAAGTAACTCAGATACTCATGTATGGTAAATAAGTTTGGTTGGATACCTGGAGGAATCGAATCAATGTCGGACCAAGGGCCTGGATGTATGGGATGGCCACACCGGGCTGAGCCTGAAACACTGTCGTTAGCAGCTGACAACAGTGACTCACAACCTAGAGCAGAGAAGGGAGGAAACACTGTCACTGTCGAACCCCACACTTACTCAAATATCGACTTAGAGGAACATAACTCTATCCTTAATCCAGAGTTTTACTGGTCTGGAAGAATATGGCGTACCCCAAACTGTCTAGATTAACGATGCCAAACTCTTTTACATTGTGGGCCCACATTGACTTGAAGAGGGCCGGACCAGTGAAACTATTTTATCTCGCTGTAAAGACGTTTTCCTACATATTTAATCCCTGAGATATTCTAATATAAGAGTTTTATTACATGATAAAGGAATGCCACTATAGGTAATGAAAAATCTGTAGGGACAACTCTTTGATGTCATAAAATTTAAGCACAAGGTGTAAAACTTTGGTAGCTCATTTCCCTAAATGTCCTCTAATCACGAAACACAGTTTTGTTAACTTGCAGAAAATGTCCTGTTTTAATGTGGACCCACTTTAAAAACAAAAACAAAACAAACAAACAAAAAAAGTCTACATTTAATTGTGAAACCTTTCTGCTGCTTAATTCTTTATCTAACCCTTAATTACTTCGGTGCCGTGTGAAACTGGATTTGGGAGAGTTGGGAAATTATAAGGAGCAAAAACTATGAAACATATTAAATGAAATTACAGTTAAAAGTTTGAAATTTATGCCCCACATTTTTCAACGCTGTCCAGTGGACTGGATGGAGTTTTTGCTGGGCCAATTGTGGTCCCCGGGCCTTGTGTTTGACACCACTGGGGCGATCGTAGCTCAAGAGTTGGCA
>NW_024583357.1:43812-66438 GCF_018398535.1 Haplochromis burtoni
ATACGTAATATCGGATCGGTCCATCTCTACTTTATGCTACTCTCCGAGTCTGAAACAGACCCGAATTAACTTCACGGTGTATTCAGTAAAACTTGAAATTAGTGACTGAGCTCACAAAGTCAACAGGAAAGTGTTTACTAAGGTTAACAGCAAAGGCGCAGAGGGCTGTTTTTATATAGACCTCTATACTACCTGAGGTCTTGCAGACACTCTCTGGCTTTTAGAATGTCCATCTTCTACGAGAGGTCATGGTCAGAATATAGCCTAACTATCAGATATTACCAGAGGGTCTTTGGAGTCTATGCTGGTGGTGAAGCACTGCAGACAGAGCTTGTGCAGAGGCTCAATGGTACAGACATCAGGACCAGCAGATAGCAGGAAGACGGTCAGAGCGGTGAGGAGGCTGACCTTGTCTACAACACAGCTGGAAGGCCCTGAAATTACACAAAGAAACAATTTCAGGCATTCTCTTCAGTGTTTGGTAGTTTAGCATTTTTCTGCCAGTGGCTGTAATTTTTAATCAGTCAGTGTGGAGTCTACAGTTCTCTCCATCACCTCTCTGGCCATAGGGAGTACTGCTAATGAGGACTTTATTATTAGCACAGAAATACCTTACAGCTTTATTGCATAGTGCCTGTAGGTATATGGGTGGCAAATTGAAGATTTTTTAGAAGCACTTGCTAAAACTACAGAGAGCTGCACGTTTGGAAGTTACATTCACACTGTACGTACCACTGTCCCAAAATGTTAGAAGTGTATTTAGAGCTGATTGCAGCAGCAGGTTCCAGGATCCTCGACATTTCTCTTGTCGGCTCATGGGTGAAGTCAAGACGGACTTCAGAGCCTGAATAGCCGCCTGGATGACCACACTCAGACAAGCCCCACCTGCCGATTCAACTGCTGAAGCACCTGTAAGCAAGTTTAACATCATCATTGATGTCAAACATGATCACTGAGTGGACAAAATACTTATACATTTTACTGAAGTCCATTTCTAAACTTGCAGAAACACAATTTATTGTTATTTTCAGCTCTGACAGTTTGGCTTTGAAGGAGAGAAGATGTGCTTATTTAAAAACTGAATGAGATGCTGTTAACGTCCACCCGATTAATGCTGACTCTCTTTTAGTTTTGTTTTTGGTATCCACCATTCCTAAGAAAAATGTCACTTTTATGTATTTATGTCACTTTTATGTGACAATGTCAGTTTAATTATTTACTTTATGTGTATAAAATGCTCTTGGTATAGACGTTTTTACTTTGTTACTTCACAGTTAGTATAACACCCACCTTAGCCACATTAATAACATAAATTATTTATGGACATTACAGTCTAAATTATTTGTCTTAACCTGTTTGCGCGCTGGGCTTGTGGACCAACTCTCTCAGGACTCCCAGCAGCAAGTAGAGGACAGTGGGGAGAATGGACACACTGCCTACAAAGAGGACAGACAGCCATCAAACCAACAACAGACCAATAAAAGGAGATGCATCGCATGTGTGTCCATTTGCATAGATATTTGGCTAGACAAACTGAAGGATTATGGGTATGCAACCTATGCAGATGTGCTCTCCTCCAAAAAACCAACACACAGCCCAGAGCCCTTCAGTAGTAAGTAGCTAAAACTCAAGGGCTCTAATACAACCATGCCAGTCCCTTTATTGTTGTGTTAGCATGAGAAAATGGGTGATTCATGCTCTCACCTTCAGGAGAGCAGATGGACGGCAGCTCAGAAAGCACACAAAGAGCTGATGCTACCAGACGACAGTCGCTGTCTGTCAGAGTCCACGCTGAGCCTCCAGGACCTAAATGCACACCCCAAAAATACTGATAGGTTTATATGTGCAGACGCTTTTATCCGCAAGAATGAAGGAATGCTACTTTGGAATTTTTTTTTTTAAATTTTGTTTTTGACAGTAGCTACAAAAATCTTTGTCTTGTGCTTGTCTAGCCAATCATACACCACTGACAGAGAGTATCTGAAATGAAGTTCCCTTGAGTCCTTCCATTTATTTATTTCTTCTCCCTCTCTGCAGCAGCCCTCCCTGTTCCCATCCATCTCCTTACCAATTGGACTAGTTCCAGCCAGTTTGGGGCTCAGCTGTGGGATTTTCCGGACCAGTACACAGAGGCAGAGCTCCAGAGCACCAAAAACCAGTGAGTGACCAGGAACCAAACCACCAGTGTCTCGCCCCTCCCCAAACTCTGGAAGTGTTTCCTTCTCTGCTGCGCCATCATCCACTAAGAAACATTAAAGTTAAATAGTATGAAAGGAGCATTTAAATTATTCTGTTTGGCAACAATCTAGATAGGTTCAGACATATACAAACTGGATCTAAAAATTACAGATTACAATTATTAGAACTGTTGAGACCTGATGAGAAAGATTCAATGTAGCTGGAAGTTCCAGAAAAAGATAAAAAGTGAAGCTTGCGTTACGATTTTGTTGAGATCAGAAAGGAATTTTTGCCGTCTGGTTGTAAAAATGGTTTATTGCTTCCCTTGGTTGAGAAGCTGGTTTTACTCCTCTAAGAGGATTTATTGAACACAAAAGAAATGATACATAAACGAGTGAGGTATCTCACTATTGGAAGCACTTTCTGGCTTGACCACTACTATTATATCTTACTAAGACAGACCAATCATTTCAAGGACACGGGATCCCCTGATCCCCTTTATAACAGCCCCTGAACAAGACCAGGCATTCTCTGTGTGTTTCTTCCACATCCCAAGGAGGGCATCGCTTATTTTAAAGAGAAAACAGAGTGATATATCTCCCCTGTGCAAAGACAGTGACTTTGGCTGGCTGTGGAGCAGACAAGCTAGCTCTACCATCCAGTGCCTGCTGGGCCAGTAAAGAGCAATCAAAATTAGAGACTGGTGCTGGTGTCAGTTCCATGTAATTTATATGTGCGAGACAGACTATTTAAAAGTAGTCAGTGTAGTCAGTGTAGTCAGTGTCCTTGAAGTAACAGATCTAACTTACATAGATGTGGTAGTAGTAGAGTTGGTGTGGTTAGTCACACCAGAAAGCGCTTCCCGTACTGAGATACCACGTGAGGTTTCAAAAAGAAGAAGCAGAATAATCTTTTTAGAATCAGAATACTTTATTAATCCCTAAGGAAATTTTGTGTTTACCTTCAGCACTGTGGCGTTTCTCCCTGATGTGCTCATGAGCAGCAGCTACAATTCGCTGCAATAAATCCAACACAGCGAGCTGAACTGATACAGACTCTCTGGTCACCATGAGTCTGTGGAGGACGCTGAGTAGCTCCACGCTCAGAGCCTAAACAGACAAAGAAAGTCAGCACTCGACCAATGCAGTTTATTATTAGGAGTTAAATGAGCTTTGAATGACCCTTTCTAGGTGAGCGCATGCAGAGTGAAGCAGCAAACCATGCAACACAGAGAGAGATGACAGCCATTAATATTAATTGAGGTTTTAGGTTTTTGTTGTGCCAGCTAAAAAAAAACAAACAACAACTATTATTTACACTACCCTATATTGCATTTAACTGTACAGAAGAGTCATAACTTCACATCATTATTCACTGGGAAATAAATACCGCACATATAGAATTGCCAGTCAAATTCAATCCTGTACAATTTAGTTTGGATTCTAGTGTCGAAAGGCTAATGTTTCAAATCGTGTTTACTGTGAAAACTAGTAAAAGCTGTGCCTCACCTGGTCATTTCCAATCTTTGCTCGGGGCCACGAAACTTCCAGCAGCACCTGCAGAGCTCTCAGACAGGAGGTGATGGTCTCCATCTGGTCCTCTGAATGTGGAGAACAGAGGAACTCCACGCTGATCCCTGAATGCGAGACCAACATGATTAAAGTCAATACAATAGGACAGAATTTAATACATAAACACATTTTACTCAGCAGTTATAACCAGTTTGTTACCAAGTATGAGGTGCAATCTGTCAGTATTAATGTCTTCCGGACTCTTTGCTCCACCCACAGAGCTTCTGTTTCCCATGGAGGTAGGTGTTGCTGGTCTAGATAGGTTAGCAGGTGCTTCATCTGACATCACGAAACCTGCACACACACGTAAAGTAACAGATACTTTTACATGTATCTGCTTATTACAATGAAAGAACAGCGGTATTAAGAGTGAGAAGGAGGAATACTAACCTGTGCTGTGGAGCCAGAGGGAGGTGGCATGGAGGATGGGAGCCCAGGACGATGTGTAATGACGTCTTGCTTGGCTGACAGTCTCTGCTGTGTAGAAGGAACCTCCTGCATGAGAAAGAGGGAGAGGAAAAAAATAAAGAAACACCATATCTCTCAAAATAAAATCATCTAATCACAGCTGTGGTCCTGATTCCTTTATTAGGGGAGAAAAGCTATCTATACCTGGCCCTATATGAAAAAAAGAAATCAAAACAAGTTTATATCAGGACTATGAATAGCAGCTCCCCTAACAAAAATGCACAATATGTAACTGAATACATCAGCTCAGTAAAAGGAAGTTACTTTGTATCAAACACAACACCAGGAAATAGGCTTTTGCGATATCATGACATTCAACAACCCCCAGCAAAGCTCTATACTTTGCAAAACATGCAAGAAAACTAGGGGTGAAAATAAAAAAAAACTTGTCCAAATGTACAAACAACTGGGTTATGGTTAACAAGGTTATCACGTTTTGATGTTACAGTACTTTTTTAAAACATTGTTTGCCTGGAATATGTGCTGTAGATATGAAATATACTTCTTAGTGAAATTCACAAATTTGTGCTGGAAATTCTCTCCCACCTGTTGCAGGTAGCTGTGATGAGTACTCCTGTGGGAGGGTCAGTAGTGCATAGTCCTGTAGTGCTGCCAGCCATAGACGGCTCAGTGTCGATAGCTCTGATTGGACCAACTTCAGAAGGCCCGCCCCTCCTGACTCAGAGCCTGAGCTGTCACTGGCCAGAGAGGAGACCGATGGGTCAGCTGGTCTATGAGAGCTTTCTTTTTGTTTGCTCCTCTGAACAGCTACAATGTAAACCTGACAGAAATGAAGAAAACCACAGAAAATTGCAGCAATAATTTAATTTATTTTCTGTAGAAATATTTACGATTGATACACAATACTCATTATCTAGATAATATCTTGGCAAAAACAAGATGTTGGAGACATTTGGTGCTTAGGGCTGTTATTAAAAACACTATCAAGTCATTCTGCCTAACACGCAACAAGTTGTTATCAGGAGAGTATTGAGGTAAGTGCTATTCGAAACATTATCCCGAGCTGTATCATCAAGAATATTTTAGACACACGAATGGACGTTTGGATTCAAGTCTTTGCGCTACTATTGCTGCAGAAAAAAGCAAAACAAAAAGAGAAGTATTTTTGTCTGCAATAAAACATTTCATTAATGATGTAAGATGACGAGAAGATTCAAAAACGAACGACTAAAAAGGGTAAATACTCACCTCAGCCCAGGCTTTGAGAACAGCCAGTGTCTCCATGGCAGCAGCAGCCTCATTGTACAGCTGGGTTGACGCTTCCCTTCCACTCTGGACCTTAGCCAATGAGGAGACAAGGAGCTGGTGGACACGTCGCAGGTCACGGAGGTCACTGACTACACCACTAGCAATCCATGCACTACACACCTGTAGAGGAAAAGGCAGCATTAAAGGTAACACTTTACATCTCTGTTCATTAGCTGACGACCTGCAGGGCAGACAGAATGACCCGAGCAGCGCAGCAGTGAGGATTATGAAAATGATTACTGACAACTGTTCACCTGGCAGGCTTTGGCAGTAATGTCAGGAGGAGCATCAGCGGTGAAGGCGGGTCTGAGAGCAGCTCCAACCTGCAAACACATACAAATGAAAATACTACAGGACTCTGACACAGCAGATTCTGTAGCATCTTTTCAAATAGAAAAAAAGTCAGGATTTTCAGGAGCCCGTTTACCCCTGTGTAGTGTCACCTCTTCTTTTAGTAACTTGCTGTTGATGGCAACTAAAATCAACAGTTCAGATGAGTTACTGATCCTTACATTAGCCTGGTACTGCTCCAGGATCACATGACCAGGAAACTCTGGTTCTGGAATGGCTGAGAACTGTCTGATGATAACCAGGAGTGTTTGGAGTCCTGCTAGTCGCAGCTCATCACTGTGATCTGTTGATGCCATAAACGCCATGCGTACCAGGTCGCCAAGATGGAGGACCAGGAAATCTGAGAGAAACGGGTGAGAGATCAACGATGTCTGAGACATCCAGAAACATAAACCAAGCAAATCCCTGTGAGGTCTTACCAGTGGAGTCATGCAGGCGTCGTTCCTGAGCAAGAGGCATGTCAAAGTGAGCTGTGTCGGCAGTCTCGCACTGTGCTATGATGCGACACACACACTCCATGGCGAAACAACGTGTGGCTGAGCGCAGCGCTGTGAATGGGCCACCAGACTCAGACCGGGCTCTGAAGGCAGAGGAGTCATCATCTTTGCCAGGGTCTGCGTCTTCATCCTCCTGTTTCGACTCCAATGGGGCACGACCATCTTTAACACAGATTTTTAACGTCACAGACGCTATCAGTGACCCATTAACCCTTGGAGATCACCAGGTATTATCTTAATCCTCAGTAGTTTTCAAACAAACTGCCAGCTTTTTTCATTCTACACATTCAAAGCAATCATCAATGAAATATTTCTTTTTCAGCTGACCCCTCTCTCCTTTTTTCTGACAGAACCCAGATTCCATAAAATAAAATTCTGTCCTTTAAAAAAAAAAAAAAATCTTATTCTTTATATAATTTAAGCCCTTTAACTTATAGTCTGAAAACAGAAATGTAAACTTGAGCTTTTGGGTACTCAAAGAAACAGCTACAGGCTGCCAACCTCCTGAGCCCACCTGTAGTTGCAGACAGGACATCTTTGCAGAGCTTCAGCCAGTGGGCCAGTTTGCTGCTGGTGGCACTCGCTGCCATCATATGAACCAGAGTCTCTTGAATGTCCTTCCTCAGACTGAAGTCTGACTCCTGGTCCAGCAGAATGAACAGAGCACCTTCGAGACCAACCTCTTTTATAGTGACATCTGCTCAGACAGATCGAAAGGAATAGGTGAGCAAAGATGTAGAAGAGAGGTGTGCTGCAATAAACTGTTCATATGCTACAAACAGAAGCAAGTAACTGTGTGTAAGTGAAATTTAATGATAAAACAAAATCAAGCAAATTTCACTGCACAAAGAGAGCTTCACAAGCAATGAAACACACATCAATAAAAACGTGAGATCAACAGAAGTCAGACAACAACAGTGAGCTGAAGGGCCAGAGAATAAAGTTAATTTATTATCAATCCAAACAAAAAAAAAATGGACTGGTAACACTAACAAACTGAAAAATGCAGTCCTGTTAAAAAAGAAGGCTGATAATCATCATAGTTTCCATAAAATGTCTGTTTCTTCTCACCAAGTTGCGTGTTGTCTCGTCTTGGGAGCTCTTTGACCAGAGCAATGGCATGCTCAGAGACCTCCAGCGCTTCCCGCTGGACAAGCTGGCGCAAACACGCCACCACGGCCCGGCGCAAACATAGGAACGAGCTGCACAGATTTGCCTGAAACACAAACACACAGTTCACACACATAACAACTCTACCTGACACTGTACTTTTTCATCAGGGGAAAGCATGCTGCTAAAGACAGTGTTTCATCCAGGAGTTGTTTCCACCAAATCTTCAAGGTCCGCAGCTGCGGACCTTAAAAACAGCCCATCAATATGGAACAGTATTCTCTCAAATAATAATGTTTACAAGTTCCTAAAACTGAGTCTGAGTGGAATACTTTGTTTTGTTTTGTTTTTTAAAGTCTGGCTAACAGCACAAAAAACAAAACCGGTATATTTTTGGGTTTAATATTCACATTAAAAATTCTACAATTATAGAATATTGTGCTTTTAATCAAACTTTGTTGTATGAAAAAACAAAAACAATCTACAAACTAATAGTAGCAACACTTTCTCCAGAGGAAACACTGTGGGGGATAAAAAAAACAACGGAGGAACTTTTTGTCAGAACTGCACTTGAGGCTGTTAATGTGTTAGCTGAAAAGCAAACAAAGTGAGAGTAGATAGTAAATTAAGAATAAACACTCAAAGAATAAGAAAAAAACTTAATTAACACTGTAAAACAGGGAAAAAGGTTAAAATTCTGCAAAACAGAAAACTGAGCTGACAGGATTCACTCCAACAGAATGGTGTGTTCATAAGTGACAGGGAGCTGTGTTAAAACAGAGTGTCAGTGACACAGTGACTCTGGGCGATATGGGCATCTTTTTTGAGATCACATTTAAAACTGTTATTCATAACAAATTTCTGAGCTAGCATACCCTGAAAAATGCAACTGTAAAAGTAGTACAAATAGGCACTATACAACTACTATACTACTGTGTTAACAGCCTGAGGTGTGTCTAAAAATCTCACTACGCCTTCCTAAGATATGTTCCAATACCTAGCTGATGCATAGATATTTCCACTAACAGTTAAGCAGATGGTGATGTTTGTGGAAAATCAATTTTGTGGTTCTTCCTGGATGCAAAAATGTCAGCTAAGGAAGAACAGCCAAGTCTGAAGCTGCTAATCAGGATCCTGATTAAACAAAGCCACAAAAGCAATCATTTTGTGCTTAAATAAAGAAATAATATAAAAATAATCTAAAATCTTTCCTATCTGTCTAAGTTCTCAGGATATTTATTGTGAAAGGAACTTTGTGTGAAGAGTATTTTTATCGCCCAGACCAAGGTCACAGCAACAGAAAGATCACAATGAAAAAAAAAAAGAAAGAAAAAAAAGAGATTACAAAGCTAAAACTGAGAGACAGCAGCTGCGGACCTTGGGGAAAAAAAAAGAACCTACCAATACAGAATAATCCAACAAGATCTCCTGTAAGACAGAATGATCAAAAACAACACACACTATAAATCTGGACGAACTCTA
The DNA here is from genome assembly GCF_018398535.1 of Haplochromis burtoni. Lineage (NCBI taxonomy): Eukaryota > Metazoa > Chordata > Actinopteri > Cichliformes > Cichlidae > Haplochromis > Haplochromis burtoni. Next base: position 52,739 of record NW_024583357.1, read on the forward strand.
ATTTCGACACAGCAGAGAAACATGGCAGGAAATGCAGTATGCAGAGATGAAATATGAATCCAGTCGAGTTTGGAGAAGTTGTGTCTGCCAAACAGGAAGCATGATGATGTTTAACAACATTTTATCAAAACTAAACCCAACAACCCTATAACAGCCATGACCGTGTATAAAACCTTTTTGTACTCAATGTCCCTCTGCGATTAATAAAGTCTCTCTGATAGAATAGAATAGAGAACAGAATAGAATAATCCTTTAATTGTCCCACAAGGGGAAATTTGGTTGTAACAGCAGCAGAATGAAAAACACATATACAAACAAACAGTACACAGCACACATACACAACATACACATGCACTTTTTTTTTTTTTTTACACATTTACATCAAGGCTAATAGTTACCAAAAACAGAATTCTGTATAGTTATTAATATTAAATAAAATTAAATACAGATAAGAGGCCCAGGTTGTAGTGTGAATTGGTTGATAAGATAGTGCAAGTTACAGCACTGATGTAAACATCTATGTTTGTTGGGAGCTATATTGATTGTACAGTCTGACAGCTGCAGGAAGGAAGGACCTGCAGAAATGCTCCTTCATGCATCTAGGAGCATGGATAAAGTCTCTCTCTGAAACACCATATTTTAACATATTTTAATAATAAACATCTAGTGACAAATCAGGAAAAAAAAATCAGAATATTTGTCAAATATTTTGCAATTATTTGTTCTTTTTACCCCGAGTCACCTCAAATGGGCTGGCATTCATCAGCCTATCAGTCCACTGTTTACCTCAGCTGTCAATATGCCGGGTTTTCACATCTATTTACTCTGGAGGAGGGTGTAAAGCTACATTTGTGAAAGCAATCTGATTTGTGGCGGTGACTCAATTAACCTCTTTTACAAGGTCTCCCTTGAAAAAGAGGTTTTTAATCTCAATGGGATCTTCCTGGTTAAATAAAGGTTAATAAATAAATAAATAAACCTCACTTCCGCCCCATGACAGCGACACTGATGATGTAATTATGTAATCAAACTGTTTATCATAGGGAAAGTGTCATTTTTAGAACATTTGAGCCCAATGTTAGCTAGTTAGCTTATAAATAGCTGCTACTTTTACACCCAGTACTTTGTCAGCTATCTGGTGATGGGTCGCATGTTTTATCTGTTGACAGTAACTAACTGTGACAATATAGTAGTAATAAATAAGTATGTTTATGCACATTTTCTTATGTTAGAATCTTGATTTAAATTCAGGACATGAGGCTTGAGGCGAGAAGGAAGAGGAGGAGATGGAAATGATGCAGGAGAGAGTAGTGGTGGATGAGGCAGATGAAGAGAAGGAAACGATAATGCGAAATACAGTGGTGTAATTATTAAGTGGAAAAAAATCCTAACCTTAATGTTCCTGAGTGAAAAACTGATTGCCCTCTAAACCCAATAACTGGCTGGGCTACCCTGGAGCCAGCAAAAACTGCTATCAAGCCTTTGTGATAACTGGCTTCTACAGCTGTGGAGGGATTTAGAGCCACTCATCTTTGCAGAACCACTGGAGGGTTTTCGAGCATAAACCCCCTTTTTAAAGTCATGCCACAGCATCTCAATTGGATTCAGGTCAAGATTTTGAGTAGGCCAATCCAAAGTTGTCTTTTTGTTTTCCTTAAGCCATTCAGAGGCGGACTTGCTGATGTGTTTTGATTTCATTGTCCTGCTGAGAAACCCAAGTGTGCTTCACCTTGAAATCACTATTTCACACAGGGTAGATTTGGATTTTTTCCCCCTTAACAATAAACACCATTTAGAATCTGCGTTTCGTGTTGACTTGTGTTATTTTTGACTAATATTTACATTTTTTGACGATCTGAAACATTTTAGTGTGACAAACATATAAAAAAAAAAAGAGTTATTTGTGACTGAGGCTTTACAGAAGTAGAGTTTTAAGCTTTGGTGTTTACAATATCAATGAATAATCATAAGGTGAGGTTTAAAAAATATACCTTCTTTGCCAGAAAATGTGATAAATGTCAACTTTTTTGGTCCTTGTTTTCTTTTGTAAATACAAAAAAAGGTTTCTTGACCAGTGTTTCCCAACCACTATGTGCCGCGAGAAATGAGTAGGTACGCCTAGGAAGATTATCTGGTTCCAACTGATTAGTACTCTAAATCACCAGCGTGAGTAATAGGCAGAACAATTACATTCTCTTCCACTAGAAACCAGTACAACTACCTGCTATAATTAAATAGAATGCCAACTGCCAGTAAAACAGTCATGCTGTGAGTGAGACAACGCGGCAAGTAATAGCAATAGATAAATATTTGAAAAGAATCTGACCTAGGTCCTGGAGAAAATCCTGACCCAGATGAAGGCCCTAGCATGAGTAGTGGCCAGAAGAAAGCAAAAAAGGTATCCTGGGGACAAACCAAAACCAATTCTGCTATGCCTGGTGCATAGGGAAAAATGATCAATATGCTTTTTGTGACCTTTTTGTTTGGTGATGTGCCGTGTGATTTTTCTAATGTGAAATATGTGGCGTGGCTCCAAAAGGTTGGGAAACACGGTTCTAGTCAGCTTATAGAAAAGAAAAAGCTATAGAAAACCATGCCTCCTCAGGTGTACTTACACAGAGTGCAGGTACAAGGCTGGTCAGGTTGACGTGTGGAGGTGAGAACATGTGCAGCTGTTGCAAACAGGAAATGGCCCTGGCCTGAACAAGACAGTCTGGACTGTCTTGCATCACTCCACATGCAACCAGACAGCTGGAGCGCAGACCAGACACTGCTGCGCCATTACCTGGAGTCAAAAACACAAATCACTTACACATCCCTAAAACATTCTCTAATTTTGAAACTGTCCTTGGGTATGACAAAGGGGTTCCATACCCTGCAGGTCTGGGCCCAAACAGGTGATCAGGCAATGCAGGCAGCGTCCTAGGCTGTAGTGCACCTCAGGGTGGGTGGGTGGAGTGGAGATCAGCAGCCGGAGCACGAGAGTGAACGATGGTTCCGCATGGGTTCTATAAAGACCACCTGACAGGTCGACCACCAGAGAAAGACTGTGGAGAGACCAGGTCTGGACACAGAGATACGCAAAAGGTATGACCAGCAAGAAGGGGAAAAAAAACAAATAAAACCCAAAAACAAAACAAACCTGGTCCAGTCTTAACTTTCTCAGCTTAAATCCTTTATATCTTGAGACTTGAACAAATCAAACGAAGCACCCTTTGCAGAGCAGAAGGAATGCACATCAAGTTGCCTATTAGCCAACCCTTCTCCTGATTTAAGCAACAGTTGGGTGGGGCTTTTGTGCTCACACCTAGAGCTTAGACTTTAGCTTAGCTTGTTATTCTCCGATGTAAACGTGGTTCTTATATCTTTTACATTTGTACATATAGAGTCAAACATACAGATATTCCCCCACTTGTCCCTAAGCAAGTTGCAGGTTATACCAGATACTGCACTTAAAGTGTACCTCTAATTCCAAGTCACTTAAAACAAAGTAATGACTTGCCAATCTCATAAACCAATATTTTCTTTACAGTAACATAAAGAACATATCAAATGTTTAAAATGACACATTTGACTATTTTATAATAAACATTTGATATTTCCTAACGTCTATTGTAAAAACAATGGGTTTATCAGATTTGCAAGTCATTGCATCTTGGTTTTATTTACACAGCCTGCCGACTTTTTCAGAATTGGGGTTTTAAGTGTTGCAGAAGTGTAAGCAGTAAAGAAATAGTGCAATTTAGCTTGAAGGTTCCTGTAATGTGGTTTGGTGGAGAACAGAAGCATAATGAAATAATTTATCAAATGTTTTTCTCAATTTTCTCATTCTGGTATACAGACAGATAGATTTAGAAGTATGTAAGGGTAAGCGTGTACCTGGACCTCGGGTGAGGTGCTGTCCTGGCTCAAGGTGAACAGGACTCCCAGACAGGTGGACAGGTATTGAGGTGAGCTGATTCCTCCAGTGTAGCGGTATAGCGCCCCCAGAGCCAGGGCATAGCCACTGCGTGATGCCGCATCTCGAGCAGTCTTCAGCCTGCAGACACGATCAACAAAGTCAGCTGTGATATTAACCAACATTATATTCATGAAAAACGTCCAACTCTATTTGTTCTAGTCTCCAGGGACTGCTTTTAATTCATTTAACACAGCCAATATCCAATGCTAGAGTATGAAAGAAAAACTACAGGTTTTGGTAAGGTACAGGTTAGTGGTCATTTAGTGGCCTATTCTGCTCTTGCATAATTTGAAAAAAACCCCCAAACAAACAAAAAACATATTTACTGCGTCTATGGTCGATGTTGACATTAAACGGGGTCGTACAGGAGATTAACTGAGGTGTTGCACATAGATAAACATTTACTATTGAAGACTGAAAATCATGCAATAAGATCAGTGAAGTCCAGGAACAAAAACGTGAAATTGGGACACTAAAATCCGACAGCTGCAGTTTTCTTTTTTTAAACGGCAGACATCAACTGTCATCATTTCCTGTCTTGAACACAGTGTGATATCTTTGGGTCCAGACTCATAGCCACAGCTATGTGAAATTTGTTTTGAACTATTTCTGGCTTATTATGCAACTTCTGTGTGTTTCAGTATATTTTTGTATCATGACCTACTTTGTTTATGCTGTTGCTCTTTTAAAGAGAGCACAGATCCAGATCAGTTTCCTGGACGTTTTTGCCTTTCCCCTGCATTCTGTGGCAAGAACTCCTAAACGAACCAACTAACTAAAAAACTTGAATTTTGGAAAGACTACTATAACTATTTTCATCAGTGGGATGAAGACAAGTGTAAGAAGTGGTATACAAAGCTATGATTTAACATCTGCCCACCTATCAAAGCAGAGCAGGGAGATAGAGACAGTGAACCCTGGATCTCCAACCACTTGAACCAGTCGAGCTAGACCTTCAGCAGCCAGGCAGCGTAGCAGAGGACTGGTGCTTTCCAGTGCCCCCAACAGGAGCGACAAGGCTGGGGGCCGGATCTCCTCAGGCCCCAGAGAGCCCCGATTGCTACCTTGATGCTGAGGAGAGGTTAGTTATGGTTATTTCGTGATAAAGTCATGAATTGTGAAAGGTTTATGTTTTTCATAGACTGGAGCAAAGTTATGCTTAAAAAAAATTTGCGATGCACAATTACTTTTTTTTTTTTTTTTTTTTTTAAATGGACATCTTGGTGATGTGATGTTAAAAAATGAGACTCCTAACAGTCTGTAAAGTAAGTATTGTCTCTCTAAATGTCACTCTCCAGCACGGGTGTCAAACTCCAGGCCTCGAGGGCAGGTTTTAGATGCGTCCTTGATCCCATGCAGCTGATTTAAATGGCTAAATTACCTCCTCAACATGTCTTGAAGTTCTCCAGAGGCCTGGTAATGAACTAATCCTTTGATTCGGGTGCATTGACCCAGGGTGATATCTAAAACCTACAGGACACCGGCCCTCGAGGCCTGGAGTTTGACACCCCTGCTCTACAGTCTCTTGAATTTTCTACAAAGAGATGCCCCTGAGATACCCCTGTGGTTGGCCCTGAGAGCTTTGCCTCAATACCACTCTACCCTGTCTGTGTTGGCAGACCACTCCAGCTTGTGATCCAGTTGAACTCCCAGATACTTGTAAGGATGTGACTATTTCGACATCAGTCCCACCAATGCAAACAGGGTCGGGATCTGTTCCTGCCAAAGTCTACCACCAGCTCCTTTGTTTTGGCCACATTCAGCTGCAGGTGATTCACCTCATACCACCACCTCATGAAGCAATCAATCAGTCCATCAGTACTCCTCTTCCCATCCCATGTCCATACTTCCAATAATGTCTGTGTCGTCAGAGAATTTCTGGAGGAGACAGGTTTCTGTAATATACTTTAAGTCGGCCGTATAGATGGTGACGAGGAAAGGGGACAGAACACTTACCTGGGGTGTTCCTATGTTGCTGTTCAGACTCTCAGACACAGTCTGTAAGATGATCAATGTCACTGCCATGTGGTTCATACAGGGCATTCCAGTTGATTGCTTCCAAAGCCCCACAAAGTGTCTCCCTAGCCCCCTGAGACCACCTCTTCACAGTTTTTACAGTCGCTGACGTCCGCTGAACCACTGGCCTATATGCTGCTATGAGCAGTACAAGGTTGTGATCTGACCTGTCCAGTGGAGGGAGGGCAGTGGAGGTGTAGGCATCTCTGACAGTAGTAAAAAATAGGTCCAGTGTTCTATTGTCTCTTGTGGTGCATTTGACAAACAAACATCTTGTTCTCAAGTTATCACAATCACCGGATTCTTAGAAAAACGTACTCTGACCCTAAGGGGGAATGCACTGAGATTTAAACTTGTCTGAGATTTTTAATAAATGTACCTTGTATTAATTTAAATTGATCAATTTAAAAATCCAAGGCGACTTCCTACTTGAGTTATCACATTCGCAAACTTAGGTGTCCACGCCACCTGCCCATCAGCCTTTTAGAACTGAGCGGTAAAAAAAATCAACAGTAATAGCAAACACAGTTAACCAGCCAACTACACAATATGCATCTTGGTCCTGAGAGTGGTATGATGATCTCTTGGGTACTATACAATACACATGCGTATTGTATAGTGCACTATTACGGAGCATAGAAAGTGCAGTCTAGTGTGCATCTCATCACTGCCTTGCAAATGCAAGATTGCACATGAAGTGTAAGGATGAGCACAAAAGATTAAAAACAGAATAATGGCAACTGTTCACTTAAACATCAGGGTTTTCATTAATACCGGTTTTCTGGAAGATACACAGGGGTTACGCAGATGCAGTACCTTGAGCAGACTGCAGAGGGCAGCACAAAGGTGAGTCTGGATAGTCTGCTGGCGTTGACCCTTTAGCTGGTTCACCGTTTCCACAAACTGCTCCAGTATCTTCACCCTGACACACAGGACTCATTATTCCACAGCTTTCTAAGCTTGGCTTAGAAAGCTTATCTATCTGGCAGAGCTGCACCAAACTGTAGCCCTAACTGAGAACAAAAACCTGCATCTCAGATTAGGACCGTGTCCTTCTAAAGAGTACAAACTTCTTGTAATGTTCAAAGAGAAAGCTGTGAGGGTTAAACTATTATAGCTCTCACCCCCTGGGGCACGTTTTAGACATAACTGTATGTGTTCGTCACTGATGTAGTGGTGCTTATAATGCCAAGACTTTCTTCAAATATAAAGAAAGAAAATAAATAAGAATTGTAAAATGTGCAGAAGTGCTGCCTTTATTGAGGCAGCTTAAATTTTTTTGCTGTACTTTGTTATTACAACAACATTAAGTATGCAAATGAACAGCTAAATAAATACACAATGTCCTTCTCGTGTCAGTCTGTGCTGGTTAGGCTGTCAGAGGTCGCTTACCTCTGAGCAGAGATTATGTGAGGGAACACGGCTCCAAAGAGATGGATGGAAGTGGTAGCCAGAGCGACAGGGGATGGAAGAGGAGCGGGAGCTTCGTAGCCCCTCTCACACAGACTGAAGGGGTCATTGTCCAATGATCCTCCTCCCACACTGCTACTGTGGAGCTGCAACATAAAAATAAAGCAGTCTTTCTGATTCTAATCCTCAGACTTGTCAAGTTTCTCCCCCTTTGAGCCATCACTGTTAAGAGCTGGGCTGAAGCTCACCTGTTCTTCAATGTATCTGTGGTCAGTGTCATGGAGGGCAGGGCCAGCCAGTGGTAGGTCGTCACAATGACAGAGGGGAGGCAGCAGAGAAAGCTCTGAACATGTCTGATTCAGGTTGTCCTGACCTGACACATCAGACACCAGCTGATTCATCACCAGCCCAAAACTCTCTGTAGTTGGAGAAGAAAACCGACTCACATCAACTACTGCTGCAATCTTTAGCTACCCATTAGTGTCTACAGGAACTGTTAGATACTGAAGTTCTGCAGATATGTGAAGTGACAATAAACACTGGACAGTGTGTCTATAAACACTGTCCAGGTACTCTGTTGTTTTCTCATTTTTGCCAAACTTTTACTTTCAGTAATCAGAGCTCAAAAGTTCAGCTTCAAAGTAAAAATTGCACCTTTGAAGGAAACCTCCATTTACAGTTCCAGAACACCAAAAAAAACCCAATATTCCTGAAGATATTCCTTCACCTTTTACCAGATACATTCAGTGGGGCAATTTAGAATAATGCTGCAATGGCAAAAATGAGCAGATGTGAGTGGAACGTTATGTCAGTAATATAACAATATGCTGTTGTTGTTTTTAAGACACTACCAGCCAACTCATTTGAATTCTAACAATCCCTGTTCCCCAAAAAGTTGGGACATAAATAAAAACAGAATGTAATGATTTGCAATATTTTATTCACAACAGAACATAGAAAACGTATCAAATGTTTTAATTGTGAAAAGAAAAGAAAAAAACCCAAAGTAATGTAACTTTGAATTTGATGACAGCAACATGTGTCAAAAAAAAAGTTGGAACAGTGTCACTGTGCCCAGTGATAAACCACTGGGGCATAAACATCTGGAAACGGATGAGACCAGCTGCTAGACTTTTGGGAGAAAAATGTTGCCCCATTCTTGACTGACACAGGATTCTAACTGATCAATAGTCCCGAGTCTTGTTTATTATATTATTTATTTCAAAATGTTCCAGATGTTTATAACTGGTCAAACATCTGTACTACAGGCAGGCATCTCTTCAGACTCTGTGAATCTTTAAATATTATGAGCTTTATTATGCTGTAATCTTTTGCTACCCATCACTGTCTACAGGAGGTTATACAGATATGTGACCCAAGTTTTTGCAATTTTGCATCGAGGAACATTCCAATGAAATTATTCAAGATTTGTAGATTTCTCAGTTTAAACATTTGAAATGTTTTCTATTGCATCCTCTTTTAAAAAAAAAAAATAAAAATTTTACAAAGTAGGGACTGTTTTCCAACATGGGATTGTGAGAGCAGAGCAAATAAATGTGTCAAAGACAAGCAGATCAAAAGGAACAAATAATGTACTAACAAAAATAAGTAAGTAAGCACACTTTTTATGCTTGTGTTTCTCAGAGTTTAGGGTACATAAGTTACCATGAAAGAAGAATCGATATGTTTTTGATATACAGGTGAATCCTTAGGAGTTGCTCACAACTGGTCCTGAAGACGGTGACTCAAGTGGAAAGCTGGATGTATTCAGCTGGGAGTTGCGTTACTAAAAACTAATATGAACCTGAAATCTGTGTGTAATGGCTGAGCTATTGGATGTCTAGAACAACATAAATCACTTATTGGATTATGAACTGTCTGTCTGTTAACATTTTTAACTGAACCTAATATTATGAAATTGAGAAAGTAAATGAAAAGATCTGCTAAAACTAGAAAAAGTTGCATTTCCTGCAAAAATGCAGTGTGAATGCCATGTAGTGGAGTCTGCTGAAAACAGCTGAAAAGCGGTGTAGAAGCAGAAGTGCTTGCTGAAGATGGCTGTATATGTGAAAGGATACACTGAAGAGTGTCAAGAAAACAGAGTGCATGCAAGCGGGGAAGATGTGTGGCAACCGTCACAGGTAGGATTTGAACGTTTGCCACCGGGTCTCACGGCAGCTGCTCAACCAACTGAGCCAAACGAGTTCTGGTCCCAAACAAAGATATGATGAGAGAAAAAATGTGCACTGTGGAGCAAAGCTGAAATTTGCTGAAAAGAGGTGAAGAAGCAGAACTTTGTGCTGAAAACAAGTGAAAAAGCTGAAGTTTTAGCTGAAAAGGAGTAAAGGAGCTGAAATTATTGCTGAAAAGAGCTGAAAAACTGAAATTTGTGCTGAAAAGAGGTGAAGAAGCTGACAATTCTGCTAAAAAGTGCAGAAGAGGCTGAAATTTGTGTTGAAAAGAGTTGAAAGTCTAAAATTTCTGCTGAAAAGAACTTAAGAATCTGGGATTTGTGCTAAAAAGAGCTGAAAAAACTGAAAATTGTGCTGAAAGGCCGGCCCTCCTGTTCTGAGAACGGCAGCTTAGCTCACTGAGCTAAGACATGGCTCAGCCCGGCAAGCTAAACTTGTGATCACACTGATAATGTGCTCCCTGTCAGCAAAAATCAGCCAAAAAAAAAAAAAAAAATTGGCATAAAAGCTTAATATCTCAAAAAGTATAAAAGTTATGAGCACCAAAAGACATAGCAGGCATTAGCAGAAGGAGCAGAACAGTTTAAAGTTTGAATGGTGAAAATCGGCTGAAAACTGAAGGAGTAGTTAACCAGCAAAGGTCGGAGCAACTAGAATAAGGTAGAAGAATAAAGAACTAGAAAAAGTTGCATTTCCTGCAAAAATGCAGTGTAGTGGAATCTGAAAAGAGCAGAAGAAGGAGAACTATCTGCTAAAAACACTGTGTTGAAGCTGCACTCTGCTGAAAACTCCTTTATTTGAAAGGGTACACTGAAGAGCAGGGGTGCCCAATCCCGGTCCTCGAGAGCTACCGTCCTGCAGCTTTTAGATGCATCCTTGTTCCCACACACCCGAATCAAATGAATGGCTTGTTATCAGGCCTTTGCCGAACATGATGGCATGCTGAAGAGGTAATCAAACCATTTGATTCAGCTGTGTTGGAGTAGGGATGCATCTAAAAGCTGCAGGATAGTAGCTCTCGAGGACTGGGATTGGGCAGCCCTGCTGAAGAGTGTCAAGAAAGCAGGGAGAGTGAGAGGAGGGAAGATGTGCGGCGAGGACCACAGGTAGGATTTGAAGCTGAGCCAAACTGGTTCTCAGGTGACTGAAAAGAGATGAAACTGAAAATTGTCTTGAAAAGAGGTGAAGATGCTGAAAATTCTGCTGAAAAGAGGTGAACTTTTTGAACTTTCTGCTGTAAAGAGATGAAGAAACAGAAAATTGTTCAGAAATGAGGTAAAGAAACTGAAACTGTTGCTGAAAACAGGTCAAGAAGCTAAAAACTCTGCTGAAAAGACATGAATCAGCAGAATTTCTGCTGAAAAAAGAGAAAGAAGCTAAAATTTGTGTTGAAAAGGAGTTAAAAAAGTTGAACTGTTTATTGAAAATCTTTTTGTCATAAGCGGGATTTGAACCCGGGTCTCCAGCTCTGAGAACGGCTGTTCATCTCACTGAGCTAAAACACAGCTCACCCTGGCGGGCAAAACCAGTGATCACACTTGTAATGTGGTCCATTGATTTTAATGGGCCAAAAAAAAAAAAAATGGCAAAAAAAAAAACCTTAATATCTCAAAAAGTATAACAATTATGAGCACCAAAAGATATAGCAGGGATTAGCAGAAAGAAAGAAAGAACAGTTTAAAACTTGAATGGTGGAAATTGGCTGAAAAGGGACTAGTTAAAGAAATTGGCAACTAGAATAACCAGAAAAAATTGCATTTCCTGCAAAACAGACTGATGAGCAGTCAGAATTAGATCGCGATGAGAGGCGAAAAATGCCATTTTTGGTGTTACAAAATGTTGTGTAACTCAGAACGTAGGTGGGATAGAGGCATAATTCTTGTACTGGGTGAATCAGCAGACTTTGGTGTACTTTCACTGCTCTTTGTACCTCCGTCGTGGAGATATGACGAGAGAAGAAACAGCTTCATTTTCAGAGTTAGAAAACTGAGAGAAGGACAGATTTCAGCCCCTCAAACAAACGTAATTCATGGCTCAACGGTAAGATAATTGTGAAAACTGCTTCCACTGTGAGTGTCAGCAGTGTCTGAAGATATATTGGCACAAGCCTCATGTCTTAACTTCGCTTCATTAAGGAGATATGACGATTTGAAAATCCCTCCCGTTACAGGATTTCAGCACTGAGTTTCACAACCTCCCCATAGACTTTGAATGGGGAATTTTCAGACCTTGTGTCACTTCAAGGCAAATTGTGAAAAAAACGTAACTCGCACGATAATGATAGTGACACTGTCTTAAAGCCAACAAAAATACCTACGTTTTGATGTATAATTTGTGTGGGTTCAGCGAACATTGAGTAAGCAACAGGAGTTTGTTCGTACATGAAGAAGGGATTCAGAGCTTAGAGCGCACGCACGCTAACTCTCAGTCCATAGCAACGATAACAACCCATGCAAATCCTCATAATTCATACAAAAGTTAAAAATTAATTTAAGGGAAACAGTAGAACTTATGGAAAAGCTGAATTAGACAATAGTAGCAGAAGGACAGGAGAATAGTTTAAAGGTGGAATGGTGGTTCTAGGTGAAAGTATGTGGAAGTAGTTAAGCTTCAAATAATGCCACTTAGAGCATTTTATGGGATGTCTGCCATTCACTTCAATGGGAGCAGAAACTGGATGAAAAAATTAATATAGCAAAAAATATAACAGTTATAACAACCAAAAGATATAGCTGGAAAGAGCAGAGCTGACAGAAACTGTAAAAATTTGAATGGTGATAATGGCATAAAAACTGGGGGACTAGTTAAGCGGCAAAAAACGTATGGAAGCAACTAGAAAAAGAAAAATAAAGAATAAAGAGAAACAGGATCCCAATAGTGTGAATGCCTGTGAGGCATTCACACTATTGGGATCCTGTTTCTCTTTATTCTTTATTTTCTATTGGGATCCTATTTCTCTTAATCAGGTCAGGTCCTTAGTGTGGCAATAAGGACCTGACCACATAGTTCACACTTTTGACACACTTTATTCCCCAGTTGCTGCTTTTCCAATCCCAGGCTGCAGCTTTTCAGCTGCCAGCGACACATACACAACAACATCAACCCCCAGATCCCAGCACACTCCTTTGAACAGGGGAGGCCACAGCCTGCCACATACCCCCATCGCCCGATCTAGGCTGGGGAGTCGTCCAGCCTAGCCTACCCACCCCCAAACATCTGCGTCCCCGGCCCATGGACCAGCGGCAGGGATAAGTGGGACCAGGGGTCCAACCGCATCACAAATGTAACGGGAATGACGGACCTGACCACATATTTCACTGGTTTACACACTTTATTTCCAATCTTTTCCAATCCTAGGCTGCAGTCTGCAGATGTGCCCAAGCCACACCCTGCCACAATTGGTTTTTAAACATCCACATAAAAATATATATAACTGAACTAATCAATATATTTTTTGTAGCTTTGTCTATGGGGTTATTCATGGATGCAAAAAAAGAAGAAAAATTGTGATAATAAAAGGCAGAAACAAGAGACTTTAATCAAAGGAAAGGAAAGAAGGCAATGAGATACAAAAAGAGGACAACAGGCAAAAAGATGTAAGTCAAAGGAAATGAAAAGAAGAAAGAAAATAAAGTGCAAAACAGTATCAGAGGTGAAGCATTACCCTGGTAAGTTTGTGGATGCAGTAGAGCAAGCAGCTCGTATACTCTCAGCCTGTAGACGATGGACCAGCTCTTAACTGAATTGCCATAAGACCTGAATAGAGCAGGCAACCTGGAGACATAAATAAATGGATACTAAGACTATATAACTGAAAATGACATTAAACAAATTTTTTAACATACATTTAAACAATTCTATACAATTAAAACCAACGAGGCACTAACTTGGTAAGCAGAGCCACAGCACAGGTTAATGGTGTGAGTAGACGGCTGATGACTTCATCAGTCACAAGCTCTCTACAGTGCTGCAGCAGGTTCTTCATCGCTGTTCAGACACACAGTTGAGAGAAATTTTAACTTTCTTTCTTAATCACACACACACACACACACACACACACACACACACACACACACACACACACACACACACACACACACACACACACACACACACACCTA
>NW_024583357.1:66458-91040 GCF_018398535.1 Haplochromis burtoni
CCCTTACCTTAACACTAACAATGAAAAATGAATGCCTAACCCCTACCTAACCATAACCCAAATTTAACCCTGTCACTGAAACCACATTTGGAGTCTCAAAAATGCCTTCCAACTTGTGGAGACACAGATTTATGTTTGGCAGTGAGTGTACCAACCACTGAGTGCTCCAGAACGTCCTTCGAGTGTAACCTGCCACGTGAAGTAGTCCCCACGTCGGAGCTCCATCTCCTGCTCACGAAGTGAAGCAGGAAACACACATCTCCACAGTAAAAGCAGGCGGGGCAGATGGTGCTCCACCACAGCTGGACCTATAAACACAGATTAATACACAAGGCACTGAAGTCAAAACCTGACACCTTCTGTCTTTTTGGAACTGGTTTTTAGAATAATTATGCACCAAGGTCAACAAATTCCTATCAAATCTTTCATCTCTCCAGATACAAGCTCTCCAATCTACCACAGGGCCTCCTCGGAACACCTCAATGTAGAGGAGCAGCAGCTCTGAGCCCATTCTAAATAACTGAATTCCTTACTGTGTTGCTAAAGGAAAGCCCATCCACCCCTCAGAGAAAGCTCATTGCTTGTATCTGAGATCTCATTCTTTGGAACTAACAATAATAGTGCTAATACAGTTTGACGGATTTATTGCATTTCTCACCCGAACATTTGAAACACTTTTATAATTAAAAAAAAAAGAAAATCATTACACTTATCTGTTTTAATTTAAGAATGTTCTGCTGGTCAGTTACAATAAATTGGAGATTTGGAGCAACAGAGAGAAAAAGCAGGAAGTGGAAGTAATTATTAGGCATGTTTGTCTCACCATCCACTTCCCTGCCTACTCTGCTGGTGCATCAACAGCAAACTACAACCTATAAAAATTTAACAGTCAACAGCTGATGGTAGAAACAGGTTACTGAATAAACTCTTTGGTGTGACAAGGGATTTAATCAAATAAAATGTTAGTTCAAAGTTTAATATTATATTGTTATATTAGAGAAGAGATTTTATTGTGGTACTAGATGAAATGATGTCAGTCATGGGGACCTGTATACCATGAATTTCTTTCAGGGAAAGCAAAACCTTTCAAATATTAATATCCCCTAAAGAAGCTGCAATCTGTAAGGGCATGCTTCTACTCCATCTCAAACACAATGGTAATGAAGATGTTTGCAGATCTTCACAGTTTCCTCTGGTATGGTGCAAGAAGATTTGGAGTGTAGTTCAGCAGTTTTACCCAGCGTGATTAAAGAGGAGATGAGCAGCCAGCCAGCCTGAGTCCTCTGGAGAGAAATCTGACTGTTCTGAGAGGCTGAACGGAGGAGGTCTTCTGCCAGATCCAACACCATCTACACACATAGATACACAACATAAATAATAACAAAGTGGAGCTGTCAAACAAACTCATAAACAGGATTTCAGCAATAAAAGTAGTAGCCATGAAACTGTTTCAAAATAAAATTGACAAAAGCTTCAAATCACTCTAAGAGATGTGGTGATGCAATACTGAAGATGTGTATGGCAAAATGTTCAGTGTAATAATGTGGTGCCAGTGTACACACCTTGTCCTTGGTGTGTGGAATTCCAAGTGGGCAGTGCTGCACTGCTGCCACCAGGGCAGCAATAGCAGCTCCATACCCAGCTACAGCGTCAGGTGAGGACTTCAGTGCCACTAGACGTTCGACGCAACAGTCCAGGAGGAGAGAGCATTGAGACGGCATAGCCATGGCAACGCAGCGCAGGCACCAAGCAGCAGCCAACCTGGCCAAGGTGGCTGGGTGAAGGAGGACAGAGATCACCGTGTCCAGGAGGGCTGGATGCATGAGTGGAAGAGACAGTCAGTCATACGCTGAGATTTTGCAGGACTTACGCCCACCTTTGTGAATACATTTGTAAATCACATTTCTTACATCACAACAAGTATTTTATTTGCCAGCTACTCTGAAAAGTAATCAGCTGCAGTGAGATGGATGTACTCCAACTTCACCATCTTAAGCTGCGATGGTATTAGGTTCTTCTCTGTAGGTTCAGTGGGCTCAGGGTATAGTGCAGTGGAAATGCTCCCAAAATTTTGAGATATATTAGAGACATTAGCCAATATAAAAAATAAAAAAAAACACTGTTGTGCTTTGTTCTACCTCCAGTATGACCATCTCAAAGTCTTGGGAACATTTCCAGCTAGAAGAGGAGCACCCTTAATCAGCAATGTACAACTGGAGTTAGTATCCAACTCACAGCAGTGTGGAAGATGTTGCATAATATGTGATGCATAGAGAGACACAGAGGTGGTTACAAAGAAAGAAATATCTAAATTAAAACTGCAAGCAGTGATAAGAGGGCTTTTGCACTTTGGTGCACACCCTGGCTTGCAGTGGTCGAGCTGTGTTGCGATCCACCTTTGCTATAACTGAGCCTGGGAACTCATTGTTGTGGGCAGACTGATGGTCTGCTATGCCCACTAAATGGTGGTGGAGAATACCCACTAATTATGCATCCGCTCCTATATATCATGAACAGAACTACCAATGAATTTTATATACATGGGATGATAAGATGTTCATTAAAGTACAATAGAAATGTTTAATTTTTACTGTGAAACATCATCAGTGTTTGAAGTTTATTCATGGTATCACGGACAAGCCCTTCAAAAAAAAATCTCTTAAATCCCAGGAGGAGTTTGAAAAAGTACAAGTGGTGGGAAATGCAAAAAAGATGTCAAAATCAACTATTAAATTCAAAATGGGGGACTTATGGCTGGTCAGGTTAAGGACATCAATCCAAAATAATTTTTGTGTCTCTTAGGATGTTACATGGGTGTGCAAAATTTCGCACATGTATGTGAACGACAGAGGTGGAGTTAATTGTTTGCAAATTTATAGGCGCTATGGAAGCATTCTGCACTGCACATATCTAAGACCAATAAAATACACAAGTTTTCACAAGACCTGATGTGTGTGCAAAAATTTTTTAAATGGGATTTTGAGCATGGTTAAACTGTCAACAAGGTGACTCGTTTCCCTGAATAACAATAAACGGAGCAGATACAATAAGCCTTTTGCACTGTCAGTGCTCAGGCCCTAATGAGTGTCTTTAACACTATAGAAAAACACATCTTGCAGACCTGTGGTAGTGTCTGTGAGCAGGGGGGCCGCAGAAGATCCCAATCCCTGAACCAATGCTCCCATTTCCAGCAGGCAGCAAACCAACATGTGCTGACTGGCTGAGACATCTGCAGACGAGACTTTGGTCTCCACGTTCCCGTCAGTTAGAGCAGCATCTAAACACACATCATCAAAAACATGCATACTTTTACTAACACTTAATAAATAATGACACTGTAAATCAAATGGCTTCAGAAGCCAGTTACACCAAATATGGATATGGACGTTATTTCCCTTTTTTTAGCACATTTTACTAAATAAATCTGGCAAAACAATACCCCAGCAACCCCAGCCCCATTTTCACCTATATAAGGTGATTCCTGTGCATCCTACAGGAATTTACAAGTTGATAATAACTTCACTGAAAAATTTGATAGGTGATGTGTCATAAAAGCTCAGATTCTCCAACATTCAGAAATGAAGGTCAAGATTATCACTGTAAGACTGTCAACGTTGGGGGGGAAAAGTGTTGCTGTTACTTTGTTTTAGCTACTGGCTGTACTTTGGAATACAGTTGTTCTCACATCAGGTTTCAGGGGTGTTGCTCCCAAGAGACAGTTGTATTTGTTTGAGTAACACAGTGAACTTAGCTTCACATTTGGCCTAAACGTACCACAAGGTTGTTATTTATAATACTTTTCATTATCAAAATGGAAAATATTCATAATATTTGGATGATTCTTCAGCTTCAAATGTTCAAAAATAGTGGGGAAAAAAAGAGTTACTCCCAAAAGTCAAAATAAATTCTAGAGTTCAGAAAAAAATAAGGTAACAAATCTGATACAGCAAAAATTCACATCTGAGAAGCTGGTACCTGTAAAATTGTTTATATTCATATGCAGTGACTTTAATCAGTTGGTACAACTGATATTTTCCTATATGATTTTTAGCATTATTTCCATAATGTTCCTTCAGGAGCTATTCTAGCAATCATAACATGCTGTTATTGAGTGAATTATATATATTTTTTTAATACATTTGTCTAATACAGAGAAGACAGCCATATACAGAATTTTCTTTCACCAAGCTCACCAACTGCTCGTTTCTGTGTGGCCACAGCGAGACAGAGCTGTTTTACAGCGTTGATCTGGGCCTTCTCTCCCAGCAGAGACCCCAGAGTGCTCCTCAGGATAAAAGAGACACACCGACGCGTCACTGCAGCATCAGCTGGTGTCTGCGTTGCCCTGACGTGTGACGCCAGCTCCATCAGCAAGGACAGGAAAGCAGGGAAGTTGGCTTCAAGCCAGGAGCTGCCCAAAGTGGAGACAAACACCACGTAGGCCTGAGAGGCAGGGGAGAGTGAGTTCACAACAAACATCTAAATAGCATGATTCCATGCTGTCACTGTGGTTCACCTGTGTAACTCCGATGCGGACGTCCTTGCTGACAGAGCTTGTACCCTTGAGCATGTCTCCACTGGCTCGGAGAAAACCCCCTCCACCCCGCAGAAACCCTCCAGACAGTAATTCCATGACCTCCTCCAGGGAGCCTTGACTCCGAGCACCCTGCCTGGGGGCTGCAGGGGAGGAGGGGGGCAATAGAGTTTATTGATCTCATATATGTGCAAATAGCTGTCTGAACATACATGTAAATGCCAACGTGGAGGGTTGGTAATTCAACTCACCCAGCAATTACAGTGTGAGACTGCAAATCTAATAAACACTGGGAAGCTCTAACTGCAATTGTACAACTCCAATAATGTAATCTAATGACCAATTAAATTACATTAAAATATGTAATCTGTGAATATGTCTTCACTGAAATACTGATTGTTGAACTTGTCATCTATTGTCATAACCTTATGCAGAGAGCTGCTTATTTATAGGTACAGTGCAGCGGGAGGAAAAAAAAAATTTTTTGTAAAAAAATACAAAGTAGCTTTATTTATTTTTTGGGAAGCTGAGTTCAGTTTCACACCCAGTAACACCCAAGAATGATTACTGCTAGATTGGTAAAAAAAGAAATCACAAAAATAGAACGGATTTGACAAACTGGAATAGGTTGAAAGACCTGAAAAAGCAAAGCATGATTCCATAATCTAAAGAAACAGATGAAAGACAAATTTATTAATATTCATCAGTCTGGAAAGGCTTACAAAGCCATTTCTAAGACTTTGGGATTCCAGTGAACCATGGTGACAGCCATTATACTTGGCAAAAAACCCCGTCTTTTATGACCCCCAAGCCTTTTGGGAAAATATTCTGTGGATTGAGAAGAAAACAAAAGTTGAACTTGAGTCCCACTAAATCTGACACAAAACTAAACACAGCATTTTATTAAAATAACTTAAAGCATGGTGGTAGTGTCATGGTCTGGGGCTGCTTTGGGTTCGGATAACCTGTACATATTACAGAGCCCTATTTTGGGGTCATACCAGTGAACTGTCGTGGTTCCACAGCAGCAGCTAGGAGAATTCCCAGCAGTTTGGATACAGACACTCTGACGTTGTAGTTTGATCCTTCAAAAGCTCTGAAGCACACAGTGGCCACATTCTCCAGCTCACTGGTCCACAAGAATGCAGCCTCTCTCTGCAGCTCCAACAAAACCTGACCGGATGACACACAGAAGTACTTAGCTATCCAAACATCTGAGCCGAAAATGAGCAGAAACCAAGAGAAAGTTTCATAGACCTCCAGATTCAGATTGATTTTTAAAACTAGCTGCATGGAAGGAAATCAAACCTAAACTGACAGGGTGTTACAAGAACAATAAATAATAAATAATGTCAAATGAGACATGACGGCTGCTGTTACCTTGGCAGCAGCACAGCGTACAGCCATGGACCGGTCTGTCAGACAGGCTCTCACTACCTTGTAGATGTCACGGTGACATGACACTGCACTGACACCCAAACCTCGAAGGATCCTCTCCATGCTGAGCATGATCTCATAGCGACCCTGAGACTGAGAGCAGCACAGAAGGTTATTTGTGAAAAATCATCTCACAAAGCCCTTCAAAATCTCAATCAGAATATCTAGGTAACATTTTCAGCATTTATCACTACACAGTTTCAGGGCAGGCAGGGATGTCACACATATGAGCCAGAGCCAGAATTAGCCTAAAGGTGGTGGTGTCAGAAGTCCATTCCAATGTGCTGGTTTTTTTTCATTATTTCCCAAAATGAAATTAATTACACACACAAACACATGCACGTTTTCTTTGAATTAACACAAATTACAGAACAAGGTCCTGATAATGAACTGCACTTTCTTTCCTATAATTGTATGTATGAGCTGTGGTGATGTATTTCTTTGTTTTACTAAAACCGCATGTCTTGGATAATGTGGAAATATTATAAATCTATTATTGCAGGTATTTGTCCTAGGACATCACAAAGATCCAATGTATAATTAAACTTCTTTAACCTGAAAGAAAGGGAAATAATTTGGAGGTGTTTTTAAAGGTTGCCGGGCAACAGTTTTAGAGTTTTAAACTAGACCCCTCTATATAGTGTTAGACAAATATTCAGCCATACTTGTGCCAGAGCTACAAACTTGATGATAGCTACTAAAAGCTTCTGGTTGAGGTAAAACTTAAGTAAATATATAAATGTCCCTGTGTTATATATTTGACCCAGATCCAAAATGAATTCAAACCCAGTTCTTGTTATTTAAAGCCAGATGTGTGCTGTACAATCATTCTACCTCGGAAAGAATTACATATTAATGTCTGAATAAATGTCTGGTTTGTGGTTAGTCTGCATGTGTCCCTTTTTTGTTCCAGCAGAATCACTGACAATTTGTTAAACCTGCTTTAGTCTTTTCTACATCTTTCTGAAACTTACAAAAGCAGGAGATAAGTGAACAAACCTCAGCACTCTTCATAGCCTTCAGCAGGCAAGCTAACGTATCTTTGAAGCAGCCGATGAGCATCCGACCAAGCTGTTCATATAATGTGCCAAGACATGCAATGGCTGCCCTGAAAAACACATAAGAAAACGGTAAATGGACTGGCACTTACAGGGAGTGCAGAATTATTAGGCAAATGAGTATTTTGTCCACATCATCCTCTTCATGCATGTTGTCTTACTCCAAGCTGTATAGGCTCGAAAGCCTACTACCAATTAAGCATATTAGGTGATGTGCATCTCTGTAATGAGAAGGGGTGTGGTCTAATGACATCAACACCCTATATCAGGTGTGCATAATTATTAGGCAACGTCCTTTCCTTTGGCAAAATGGGTCAAAAGAAGGACTTGACAGGCTCAGAAAAGTCAAAAATAGTGAGATATCTTGCAGAGGGATGCAGCAGTCTCAAAATTGCAAAGCTTCTGAAGCGTGATCATCGAACAATCAAGCGTTTCATTCAAAATAGTCAACAGGGTCGCAAGAAGCGTGTGGAAAAACCAAGGCGCAAATAACTGCCCATGAACTGAGAAAAGTCAAGCGTGCAGCTGCCAAGATGCCACTTGCCACCAGTTTGGCCATATTTCAGAGCTGCAACATCACTGGAGTGCCCAAAAGCACAAGGTGTGCAATACTCAGAGACATGGCCAAGGTAAGAAAGGCTGAAAGACGACCACCACTGAACAAGACACACAAGCTGAAACGTCAAGACTGGGCCAAGAAATATCTCAAGACTGGTTTTTCTAAGGTTTTATGGACTGATGAAATGAGAGTGAGTCTTGATGGGCCAGATGGATGGGCCCGTGGCTGGATTGGTAAAGGGCAGAGAGCTCCAGTCCGACTCAGACGCCAGCAAGGTGGAGGTGGAGTACTGGTTTGGGCTGGTATCATCAAAGATGAGCTTGTGGGGCCTTTTCGGGTTGAGGATGGAGTCAAGCTCAACTCCCAGTCCTACTGCCAGTTTCTGGAAGACACCTTCTTCAAGCAGTGGTACAGGAAGAAGTCTGCATCCTTCAAGAAAAACATGATTTTCATGCAGGACAATGCTCCATCACACGCGTCCAAGTACTCCACAGCGTGGCTGGCAAGAAAGGGTATAAAAGAAGAAAAACTAATGACATGGCCTCCTTGTTCACCTGATCTGAACCCCATTGAGAACCTGTGGTCCATCATCAAATGTGAGATTTACAAGGAGGGAAAACAGTACACCTCTCTGAACAGTGTCTGGGAGGCTGTGGTTGCTGCTGCACGCAATGTTGATGGTGAACAGATCAAAACACTGACAGAATCCATGGATGGCAGGCTTTTGAGTGTCCTTGCAAAGAAAGGTGGCTATATTGGTCGCTGATTTGTTTTTGTTTTGTTTTTGAATGTCAGAAATGTATATTTGTGAATGTGGAGATGTTATATTGGTTTCACTGGTAAAAATAAATAATTGAAATGGGTATATATTTGTTTTTGTTAAGTTGCCTAATAATTATGCACAGTAATAGTCACCTGCACACACAGATATCCCCCTAAAATAGCTAAAACTAAAAACAAACTAAAAACTACTTCCAAAAACATTCAGCTTTGATATTAATGAGTTTTTTGGGTTCATTGAGAACATGGTTGTTGTTCAATAATAAAATTATTCCTCAAAAATACAACTTGCCTAATAATTCTGCACTCCCTGTATATTGTGCTTTTCTACTCTGAAAGCACTTACTTATTGACACGTCTTATTCACCCACACACACACATTCATGCAAACACTTTTTTCTACTGTATGCCAAGGGGCTTTTTAACCTTCACGCACTCACACTTCAGTGGATGTAATTGCAGCTCAATGTTCAAACATCCTGCCTAAGGATACGTCAACATGCAGACTAGAGGAGCCAAGGTTTGAAAAACTGCATAGGGACAGGGAGCGTGTTCAACAAACCCTAAACATCAGCAAGCATGAATTTCGCATTTCGTAACAGCATCTATTTTGTGGTGGAATATTAACACATGTCAGCATGATATTTATCTTAAAAAAAAAACAAAAACAGGAGGGCAAGAAAGAGCCATATATATTAGCTGAGACCACTGTCGTCACAGACAGAAAAAAAATGGAAATCAGTGGAAATTATATTACAATTATATTAATTATAGTACGATTCATACTCAATTTCAGAACCTTACTTTTCAGAAGCTTGATAGCATTTAATGACTCATTTAATGTGAACAAATATCAACAAGCAATGTTTAGAGTGTAAACGGCTTACAGACTGCATTTAAAAACTAGCTTGAAAACTGAACTAAACATATTTTAAGTCTTAAAAAGTTTTCAGCTTCATTTTCATTCAAATAATCACATCACAATAACATTTCCAATTGTGACATCAGTGAATAGAGATTTATTCTTTAAATTTCAAGCTTTCAAAAAAATAACACTGTTGTTATTAACACTGTGTTACACCCCGGCCTAGGCAACTGGCGTGCAACACAGGAACAATAAAAATAAGGGGGAAAAAAACAAAACAACTACTACGGTTTTCCACAAAAAGATCCCAAAACGAAAGTATCGACAGCTATTTACATCAAAACACCAAACTATTTACAACCGGGGGGGAAGACCGCGACCATCACAAACTGAAACACAAGGCTTAAATACATAGAGAGAGCAATCAGGGAATGGACCACAGGAGGGAAACACAGCTGGGGCAAATCAGAACTGACGAGACAAGGAAGCGTAAACTGAACACACTGAGATACAACAGACCTTCAAAGTAAAACAGGAAACATAACCGTCACGCCTAAAACAAAACACTGACAACACCGAATCGTAACAACTGTCTCACATGCTCCCTGAATGGGTACTGCACCCACATTTTTAAGGGGATGGAAAAGAGGAAAATTTTTTTTTCTTCCCTCGTGATCATAAATGTATCCAGACTTACAACCGGGTTGGAAGGGCTGACGGCGAGTCATCTTTGCTGCATATTATGTCGTTACACCTCTCCACCATTAAGTTGGATGGGATGGGGTCTCCTAAGCGATAGAGCACAGCCAAGCAGTGGGCCAACAGCCAGCGGGTAGGCCCGCTTGGAGAGTTAATTAGAATTTCCCACAGCTGGTCAACCAAACACTGCTGGTTCTGTCTGATATCGACCTAATGGGTAACAAACATTAATAGAATTACCACTCTCAGAGTTACACAATTAATTCCTTTTTATTTTCCATGATCATATGACCTCTTACCCTGTCAGTGACTGGGAGGAGCCTCTTTAGGTGGTTAAGCCATTCCAAGATGAACTCGGCCTTCTGGTGTTTGCCCACCTGATTACATGCCTCCTCGTCCAGGAGGAGGCTGTGAGCACGCTCCATCGCACAACACCAGTAGTGCTCCTCTTTCACCTTCTGTCTTTTTCCTGTGCTCTCCCAAGTGCTCAGTGTGGATGACCTGCCATCCTCCAAAATTCTTTGAGACATAGGATAAAAAACAAAAAACAAAGGCAGTTTAGTTTATCTAGCGTTAGTAGAAAGACAGCACCAAGGCACACAAGATTTGGCTCAGACTTTGCTCCAATCAAGGACCCCAGCTGTGGATACTGGGAACAAATATTCTCATTCGGTGAATACTGTGGGTGATGTTAACAATGAGAGTAATATTTTCTAGCATATTTCTTTAAGTTTCCAAAAATGTATATATATATATATATATATAAAATTAGAGCTGGGCGATAGAACGATAACGATATGTATTGCGAAATAACTTTTTCTCGATAGAAAAATTAAACTATTGCGATAGGCTCTTGAACAGCCAATCCAAATTAAGTAGCGCAGAGCCGAACCAATCACAGCCGCAGCGTCACGTCACGTGACTTGTTACGTGCGTGCCAAGCCGCACATGTGTATTTGTTTGGGAAGCAGCCAGCCGCAATGCCGCCCAGGGTAATGGAGGAAATGAGTGTGCAGACTAGAGAAAAATCAACCGACAGCGTGACCGAAGGTTACCGAAGAGAAAACCGATGGTGGTTCCAACGCCGGAGAGATTGTCGAACGGAAGAGCCATAGAAGTTCCGTAGTGTGAAGGTATTTCAGCTATTTCAAGTCTGACAAAAAACAGAGTAGCGCACTGTAAATTGTGCCGAAAGCAAGTCTGGAAATACAATAAAGCGGTGCATGCTCAATCTCTGACTGGAAGCGCTAATTCGTCATTCGGCTTTTGTCAGACTAAAGTAACTGTTAAAACTGTTTGAAAAGCTCAGCTATACAACAAGGAGAGATTGAGAATTTCCTTTTAGTTCTCAGTTTATTTGATATTGACAAAAGTTAGTCAGTTTTGTCTGTTCTTCTGTAAAACAAACTAAGATTTATTTTTAGAATTAATATTTTGTTTCTAAGTGGAATTGACAGTTTAGTCTGTTTCGTTTGTTCTATTTTGAAACTTAAACGCTTTAGCGGCTGCCTTTCGTGTAGTTTGTAATATTTGCCTTTATTTATCTGAAAAAGTCTCGTGTTCCTTAAGTACATCTACCCTGTTGAACTTATTTTGGAAAATAAATATTTAAATCAAAACAAGCTGCTGATTATTTCACATTTTACTTGTGAGCAACGGCACATTTAAATCTTACAAATATAGTTATTTGGCTTATATCATGATAGATATTGTTATCGCCTGAAATGAAACAAACATATCGTGATATGAAAAATTTTATATCGCCCAGCTCTATATAAAATATACATATTATTATATATATATATTATTATATATATTATTTTGCTGTATACACCATTTAAGATTGTGGTTGGGGTTTTTTTTTTTTTAAATGGACGTACAGATCAACTTGACATTGGAACTAGAGGATTCCCAATAGCCAACAGCTGCCTTTGGGATCCTGATGGAGAACTGATGAACACTATGGTCTCCCTGTGCCCTAAACTGCAAAGCAAGCCAGGGCTGCGTGATATGATGAAATATGCCGGATGACGAAATTAAAACATCTATTGTTAAAGGACCTGTTAAAAAAAAAAAAAAAAACAAGTCGAGGACCTTATTCCTAAATGAGTGGCTACCTATGTAGCTTGGACATGGTTTGGTTATAAAAAGTCTGACATGGACCAGAAAACTGTACTACGTAAATTATGCAGGAAATCGGTACCCACCATGGACTCAAACACGACAAACCTTTTCTACCACCTACAGAAGAATCATGTGAAACTGTATGGAGAGAGTTTACGGATGAGAAGCAAAAAGGAGTCATCGGGTGCTCAAAATAAAAAAACCTTAGACTCAAATGATAGAATAGGCTTTTCCCCGCAGCAAGCCATGTAATAAATACTCACAAAGAAAATGGCAGCCGTTACAACTTATATCTAAAAATATATAGTTTCATGCATTGGTCAAAACACTCAACTCCAGGTACAAAATACCCAGCTGAAAACACTTCATATAAGTCAAGTTGCCCGAGATTCACAGAATTTACAGAAAATGCACCATTTTGTGATATATAGGGCTGTGCAATATGACCACAATCTCATATCCCGATCGCAATATATTTCGAGAAATAGTGCGTTTTCTGTAAATTCTGTGAATCCTGGGCAACTCGACTTGTGTGAAGTGTTTTCAGCTGGGTGTCGCTTGACAGAGGCATGAAGCTATACATTTTTAGATATATAAATTGTAATGACCGCCATTTTCTTTGTATTTTTTTACATGGTGTGCTGCAGGGAAAGGCCTGTTCCAACATTTAAGGTTTATTTTGAGCACCTGAAGGCTCTTTTTTGCTTCTCAGCTGTAAACTCTCTCCATGCTCTTTCACATCATTCTTGCGTAGGTGGTAGAAGAGGTTTACCGTGTTTGAGTGTGGTGGGGACAGTTTGCGGCATAATTTGCATAGTACAGTTTTCTGAGAAATAAGAATAATGTATATCATTTCAGTTTATTTTGAAAAGTCTCAACAGGATCTTGAGGTTAATTGTGAAAGGTTTGTGTGGAAAATAAACAAGCGGATGGCGGAGCCACATGATGGTTTTGCCATCGTTGTTGTTAATGAAAGTAACCAGTAACTTGCTTTCGACTAATTAGATCTGGTGTTATAACCTGGTAAAAAGCAAACCACCTTATAAACACTGAAAATCCAGGATTAAATTGAAAGTTACCTCACTAAGCCCCAAATTGTGCTTCATAGTACAGGCAACATCCCTCTGTCAGGCAGAGTAAATTCTGATCTGTGCTAAGATCTCTCCAAGTTATCCTTACAGAAATCTAAAGCATAACATCAAAAATTAAAGCTTTGACAGAGGGCAGTGCTGAGCTCTGATAACTATTGAATGATTGCACTTGTTGGAAACAGTGACTCCAATGTGATTCCAAAATATAACATGCAATGTTCATAATGCATGATGCGAGATGACGCACAGTTACGCATTGTTGATGAATGTGACCAATGGTTTCAAATGCCTTTGTTTAATGAGTTTTTGACCTTAAGTAGTTCTCAAATTTAACATGATATCTCACTGTTTCTTAGTTTTAGACTGCCTTTAAAAAAATAAAACTGTTAGTCATGGTTAGCCTAATTTTTTTTCCTTGTTTAGTCGGTTAAGAACATAGTTGCCAAGAAAATCCCTAAGCCGAACTAGGGCTGTTCAATATAATGATATATATCTGATGACGATGTAAAAACGTCTATCGTTTCATTTTACGCTACCGTTTGTTTCGTGGTGTGCCAAAATGGATGATCTGATATCGTCGTGTTGGTGTTGTTCCCAGTTCCAGGTTCAACATTGAAAGTGACCAATCACATTGTTGTGACGTTATTCTTTTGCGAACCAAGCCATTCGTGCATTATGAAATTCCGATGTTGCAAGGACAATAACAGTTCTGCTTACCGTTTATTAAAGGGTTACGGTTAGGGTTAGGGTCAGGGTCCGTTGATCGGAGGACAGAGGCAGTTTCTCGCAGCTTAATAACAGTTTTTTGTTTTTCGGAGGTTTTTCCCTTAGTCACAAAAGTATGACGTCACAACATTCTGATTGGTCACTTGCAATGTTGATCCTGGAACAAAATGTTTTAGTATGATGATCTGGGAACAACACCAACACAACGATATCAGATCGTGTGTCACAAAATAAACTGTTTACGGCAATATTTTATCACCGTTTTGATGGTCACTGTAGTGGCTATATTAATTTCTTAAAGTTCTCTCTTTCTCTTATATTTAATATAACCACACTACGGACGGACAAGCGCCTGTTTTTATGCGTTGTGGTTAGCAACAACGGTAACACCATCGCGTGTCCGCTTGTTTATGTTCCACATAAACCTTTCACAATAAAGCTCAAGATCCTGTTGAGACTTTTCAAAATAAACTGAATCACGTGAAAGAGCAGATTATTTACGGATGAGAAGTAAAAAAAAGCCGCCAGGTGCTAAAAAATAAACCTTAGACTCAAACGTTAGAACAGGCTTTTCCCCGCAGCACGCCGTGTAATAAATACTCACAAAGAAAACGGCGGCCGTTACAACTTATGTCTAAAAATGTATCGTTTCATGCATCGGTTAAAACACTCGACTCCAGGTACACGACGCCCAGCTGGAAACACTTCAGCAAGTCGAGCTGCCCGAGATCGCAGAATTTACAGAAAATGTTACATTTTTGTGATATGTAAAGCGCTATACAAATACAGACCATTTACCATTTATATCGTTATCTGGACGATAGAATTCTTATATCGGGATATGAGATTCTGGTCATATCGCACAGCCCTAAGCCGAACTACGGTTTTCACTGACAGTTCACCGAAGGATTTTTCTATTTTTAAATACACTTACAGATGGTCACGCTGCTATAAACCCACTGTTCCCAAGTCTGGATCTTCAAAAATAAAATAAATAAGAGCAACATGGATACCTCCTCTTTGAGTGCCTCTATATAGATCTGGCTCCAGTCCACACACCCTCAAATATCAAAAGTTCTCATAAAAGTATCTCATACTGTGAGCCTGTAGTGCATATGTGGAATATATTTTATCAATACCTATTTGTTCTGCATCTTGTTACATCTTATTTCAAGCCTCTCTCCACTGCTAAAGCACCTCTGAGCTCCACTAAGTGTTTTTTAGACAAAGCTATTCAGCCTTTGTCCCTAACAGAGTAGATTAGACTGGAAAAGGAGGAGAAAGATGCAGAAGAAGAGAGAGCAGCTCATAAATTATTGAACAGCACAACTTGGTCTTCTTTGTTAACACACACAGTGTTCACTGAAGTGCAGGAAGACTCTAAAAATAACTACTGTCCCACAGAAAAGAGCAGACCATGTCCCTGCTGAGCAGCCCCAGTCTGAATCAAAGTGAAAACATAGACAGGACCTACTATTCGGAATTCTAACACCAGAATTTGTCAGGACATCATGAGGACAGAACTGAGCTTCCGAACATTCAGAAATAAATTGGGTGTCAGCAGCTTCATGCTCATTGTTTTATTCACAAAAACTAAGACGTTTGGTTTCCAATACACCAGAACACAGTGATAGTCTATCTTACATGACATACACCCCACATCTTAGTAGTAAAGGAGACAAGCAGCACTGACTGCACCTGCAACCACACCCCACAGAGACATCACACTTCTCCAAGAGTGCCAGGCAAGAAATAAAACCATGAATTTCAGCTGCTGTTCTGCTGCTCTTTAACCTTGGTGCCTGAACTTCATTTCCAATCCTAAATATATCAAAATTGCCAGGGTAATTAAAAGAGAAAACTGTAATGAGTAAGGTGTTAAAATAATAAATAAGGAATTACAAATCTCTTTTGAGGGCGTGGTGCTGCCATCACTGTCTACTTCAGGAAAGGTTTAAAGGAACCTTTTGTTGAAGAGGTTTAAAAGGTATTCTGGTTAGAATCCTAATGTGCAGCTGTAGCAACACATTAGTCTGGTTTGGCAAAACTCCCCAACTTGTTCTATTGTATTCTATTCTGCGATCTTTCTGTTTACATGGACCATAAATTCGAAATGAAGATAGACTGACTGATTAAACCCAACAGCTTCAGTGAGGATTCTCAGAGGGATTACGAAGTATCTGACACTTTTAATCACCTGAAAGTCACATACTCTCTCCTCTATTTCCAAAGACAACATGCCACTGAAGTCAACCACATGTACCAAAGTAAGCTAACAATATGAGCCGACAAACATTTCTTTCTCTCCACTTAAACATCTATTAAACAGTGTCGTCATTTAGCTTTAACAGCTACATTAAGCAGAGGCTTACAGGTAACAGGCTGCTAGCCTGGGTTGGCTAGCGAATGGGCAAAAGTTTGCACAAAAACTGGAGGAAAAAATGAAGGTGATCATTTACCTGGTCGTTCTGGCTACAACACGTTAGTCCTTATAAGAAAATGACAGTCCACAAAAGCAAAAGGGAAAAATTTACTTCAGTTTTTTCAAGATCTCTGCATTCTCCCCGCTGCTCCGTCTGCCGCAGACCTGAGTCGGCGACAACTCAAAGGAACGGAAATATCCTGCTACTCTTCCGGCTTTTGTTTTTTCAAATTAAAATATATGCAGTGAATTTCAACTTATAAAAACTAAATCGGGTGAATAACCCAATTAGTTTTGTTTTACAATTAAATCTTGTGTGTGCCAGAGCAATGGCATTGAAGCATGCAATTTATTATTCGTGAGATTCATTAGTCATCAGTGTGCAAATCCAATAATACTGAGCCACACTATTTATTATTTATAAGATTTCTTCTAATTATTATTATTATTATTATTATTATTATTATTATTATTATTATTAGTTAGATCTATTATTATTATTATTATTTTGCTAAATCAGTATTCACAAGTTCACTATTTGAAATCTTTATTAATGTAATTACTACATTGTTCTATTACTATATTTTTCAGTAGGTTTTTTTTAAACTATTTCCACATGCGTTACAGAAACTGCTCTGGTATCAAAAGATTTAATTTTTAAAAAAAATTTTGAACACTTAATGCAGTGTTTCCCACATATTTCATATTCATATTTCACATTAGAAAAATCACACGGCACAACACCGACGAAAAATATCACAAAAATCATATTGATCATTTTTCTCTGTGCACCAGGCAGAGTGGAATTGGTTCGGTTTGTCCCCAGTGTAACTTTTTTGCTTTGTTCTGACCACTACTCATGCTAGGGACTTCATCTAGGTTGGGATTTTCTCCAGAGGCCAGATCAGATTGATTACGTTGTTTTGTTTTTTTTCAAATATTTATCTATTGCTATTATTCGCTGCATTGTCTCGTTCACAGCATGACTATTATATCATTTCTTCTTCGTTTTCTTTTGTTTTATTGACAGTGTGCATTCTATTTAATTAAAGCAGGTACTGGCATTGAAGAGAATGTAATTGTTCTGGCCGTTACTCACGCCAGTGATTTAGAGTACTAATCAGGTGGAACCAGATAATCTTCCACGGCACACATAATCATTTCTCCAGTGGTTGGGAAACACTGTTCTAGTCAGCTACAAAAAAAAAAAAAAGAGACTTCATTGTGTCAATTAAAGCTGACTTCAGAATTAAAATAAACCATTCCTGGTAACAACTGTAAGGTAGGGAGGAGTTTCCTCACATAGGACAAGACCCCTGGAGGTTAATGAACGTTGCCATGCAGAAGGACCCCGAGCAGAACAAATCAGGGAGCACTAAGTCTAAACCACGGCATCTCCCCATCAATAGCCAGTCACAATTATTTCCTGTTTTCATGTGTCTAATATATATTTTGAATTTTGAACTGTACTTCACTTCTCTGTGTGCAGACTGCCTGACATTGAGAAGTCCACACCTGTGTCTTTAACGAATCTTTAACTGCCTGATTACAAAATAGTGTAAACTGCTAGATTGTCTCCCGAACTTCTCTCAGCAAAAAACAAAAAAACAAAACAAAAAACCACACACGCATCAGTCCATTTTTGGCAGAGTACAATATCCTACAGTAGGGATTTGAAAATACTCTTACTTTTATATAAAATCCAAAACCAGTTTGAACCTTCTTACCTTCATACCTTCTTATGTTTCTGAAACTCACTCTGTATTCTAACTCACCGTTTTAGATTTCCATTGCCAAACTGTGGGGAAGCAGCCTTCCTGGCTGTTAATTTTAAATACTGGTAAATGTTACTAAAATGAGGCACAGACTACCAACTATCCGAATGCCTCAGACCTTTAACAGTTACAATTAAATGTATAATTAAATGTGACCTAAATTTGACATTAACAGTCATCTCATGCTTTATAATACAAGTAATGACCTTATAATATCAGAGAGAGAATTCTATTTATTCAACAAAACACTATAAACAAGCTCTTGGTGACAGTGGGGAGGACGAATTCCATTTAAAGAGGAAATGATCTCAAGCAGAACCCTGTTCAGCAGCCTAAGTTTACAAGAAGGATAACTATGGGCTGGTTAAATTAAACTGAATGAAGGCTTCATTGTTTCATATGTGTTTTAACATTATCTTGATTCATATACTTTCATTAATGTTGTTGTTACGATCAATCAGGCAAGACTCAAACGATTGCAACCAGGTGTGTTGGCCAAGGGCGGGGACCCGGAATGGAGTGGCGCCCTTACAGAGAGGAGTGAGGAGAAGAGAGAGAAACACAAACAAACAGAGCACTGGAGAGGACTGGAGGAACATGACAGCAGATCATTCACTATAATAGTGATAGGTTTGTGTAGCACACACCTATTGCTGGAATGACCAAGACAATTCTACTACAACAGCAAAAACATCTGTATAGCAGATCCATTTCACTTACCTGTATTTTTATTCATTTGAGGGATTGGTATTTTTAAAAACTACATAAAACAGAATTACATTTGTGGGTTAGTGATTCTTTATTAGGTTTATCAGGTTTGATATAGTATTTAAGTGACTGTTTGAGGAAGATGAGGAGGACTGGCCATCCTACGTGTGTGAGGAAAAAGAACCTGAGTTAGAGCTGTTCAAAATGTATTATTTGTTTTGTAAATCTAAACTCTTTGTACATGTATTTAAGAGAAGAGTGTTAGCAGTATTCACCTTTTCGTGGTTGCGTCCTTCGCTGTATATGGAGCAAAAGAATAAAAGGAGCTCAAAGTTTATGAGCGCCGCGAGTAAACTAGTGTGCCAGGTTAGGGAGCTTTGGTTATGGTGTTCCGAATTTATATATAAGTGATTGAAGTATATATGTTATTGAATTATTTATAGGACTTGGTCCAAATATAAAAAACGTCTTCCATGTGCTTTATTGCAGTTTGAGCTTTGCTTATGTGGATGTTTATTTTCTCCTTTGGTTTGATAACCCCTGACTTAGGCTATTCAGATGCTCACCTGAATCAGGTATCATATAAAAGAGACCATGCCAGAACTTTTTTTTTTTTAAAAGTCTGAAGTTCTGGTTTCTCAAAATACTGTGCACCAATTGGACCAATTAGAGGGGGTGGGGTCTTTTGTGAGTAAATTCATGCTTTCCTTAATAAAGAGTACCATTTGATGGATACATTTTATTCCAGCCTCAGCCATGTTGGATTTACTTGATTCAATAGTGGACATTGAAGCCAGGGTACACACCCTGGACAGCTCACCAGTCTATCACATAGACACAAACAACCATTTGCACCAGATTGTGGATTTGAACCCAGGACCTTCTTACTGTGAGGCAACAGCACTAACCATCAAAAATAGGAAAGCTATGATTTCAAGTCTTGATGCAGAATTTTCTTTACATTTTTGTCCTTGACAGGTTAACCCATAATAAAAAGCAATAACATACATGTGGTGTGTGTGTAGTTGTCTGCCTCTTATAACTCCAGTGATTTTTCTGCAGTTTGAAATCTCATGTGATCTTGTTAATTTCATGAGTCCAGCAACTAAACACTCATACTACAGTAGATTGTATAATGTCATCTCTACAAGAACAAATTAAGTTGTTGAATTTCATACAGATCCTACGTGATTTAATTCAAGATAGAACCAAGACATTTATGTGTTCAAATTACAAGGTACACTTTTTTAATGAAACAACCACCCATTTACTTTTTTTGGTATACCAAAAAAAGTAGAGGCGGCTTCTCGACTTGACTGAGATGGATGCCTTCCTCAAACCACGATCAAAAGCGCGCGAGACTGAAATCCCGTGCGGTGTCGCAGGATTTAACATTGCTATATTATTGACTTACTTTACTCGAACATGATATGAACAATTTAATCTACCCGCTCTGCATATTATGTAGTTTCTACACTATATAGTTACACTTAACTTTAAAGCATGAGGCACTTGTGTTAAATACCAGCAAGATGCTTACATAAATCCAAGAGCTGGCCAATCCCTTTTTTTTTAGTGTGGTAGCGGTACTTCTAGTTCTACCACCTCTGGTTATATGCAGAGAAAAGAATAGTACAACAATCTTTACAGACAACTATGAAAGCTTTAGCCTACCTTTATAAGTATACATGCTGTGCTCATAAAGCCAATTTAGCTTTTGTATCTTCTGTCTAAAAGATCATAGAATATGCAGAATATGCACATGCATCTCCCGGTGCACTTTGGTTAAGATGCAGGGTAGCACATATCACCTTTCACTAATGTTTCTCTCCTTAGCCAGTATAACTCCTCTCAACCTGCCTCATAGCAGGTTGGGCAAGTACTAAATCAGAGAGTACTTGATCCACTTTAGCTCATGTGCTGCTGGTATGCACTCTTTTAAGGGAACAGTCAATAAAAATAAAATTGGTGGAATCAATATATAATATTTGCTGGAGAAAGATGAGAGAAAAAGATAGAAAAAAGAAATAAGCAATAATAATAGAGAAAATTCAACAAAAAGTCTAAAGTTCTGGTTTCTAAAAATACTGTGGGCATATGTAAAATCAGTATTTTTTCAGAAAAAAAAAAGAAATAAAAAGTATCCTGATGTTGTGCACTAAAATGGCCTTATCTGCTTTTCCTGTGTGATCTAGTTAAGACCTATGCAACCTATGCATCCGAGCTGAGCTGAAGTTCTCTCATGTCCTCTCTTCATTGGCTTCCTGTTTATCACAGAATTAATTTAAAAGTCCTAATGTTGGCTTATAAATCCCTAAACAGTCTTGGTTCTCCATACCTTTCTTACCTTTCGTACTTCAGT
This sequence comes from Haplochromis burtoni, assembly GCF_018398535.1. Taxonomy (NCBI): domain Eukaryota; kingdom Metazoa; phylum Chordata; class Actinopteri; order Cichliformes; family Cichlidae; genus Haplochromis; species Haplochromis burtoni. The sequence goes on from NW_024583357.1 coordinate 87,599, forward strand.
CTTATATGCCCTCGCGGGCCCTTATATCAGTTGACCAGCTGCTTTTGGTTGTCCCCAAAACTAGGCTGAAACTTAGAGAAGAACGGTTTCAGGGGCCCATGTACAGTTGTGGGACCATTCAAGAGGCAAGTGAAAAAAAAAGACCAGAATAGTATTTTCTCAAATACTGAGATCTTGAAACCATATATTATCAAAAGACAGACAAATGTGTTTTTTTATAATTACAATTGAATTGGTGGAATACAGTAGTCTACCTGCCCTTTTCTTTCCTACACTACTAAGGCTAGTGGTATTTCTTAAAGTCAGCTAACTGGTGGATACTTCCAAAGTAAGTGAAACAGGCATGAAAGGAAAACAAACAAACAAACACATTCATTGTGATGACATGCAAAGTAATTTGTATGACTGTGGTACTTTCAGGAGCTGAAGGAGTTGTTGGAAGAAGACAACAACAAGTGTGTATGTTTATGAATGTGTATAAAAACCGTATAAACAGTATATTCATTGTGAAAAACAAAACAAACACACAAAACAACATGAAAAGCTCTGACAGTTTAGTTTTCCATTCAATATAAGATACTTTAGATATTTTTACACAAATTATACAGTTATGATTCCTTTTTTTTTTAAAGCAAGGTACACTCTCTCTATTTCAAACTATTGTGTATGATTTGTCTGATCATCAAAACAAGTTGGCTAGACCACATCAAACATTTGTGCCTAGGGGTCTGTAACTTAATAGGCATACATGAAAGGGTCTAGCAGGGTGACAGGTGAGCCATGCACACGAGTTATAGCAAGCGGTGTACTTCTGTCAGAATGCAACAGAGTCACTGTCATGTCTGACCATATGGCTTAGTATGTGTCTGTTTATATATCCATATTGTTGAACACGCCGGTTATCTTCAATGCATGGCTTTTATTCAAACTATGTAGCATTTTTTAACTTTGAAAGTGCTATACAAATAAAGTTATTATTCATTTATATGGTTGAGAGGCTGAAAAAATGTTGTTCTCTGCTTTGCTGCAAATACAAATACAAATTTAAATTATTTTGGAAAATTGTGGACAACATGATTGAGGCTTTGCCTCATGTTTGATAACTAAGGTGCTCAGTTTGAAACTGGTGTATTATACTGATTGCGATTATTCATTTTGAATCATTCTTAGACACTACAATAGGTCATCCAACTAATTGATTGCTTTTGAAAGAAACATTTGCATGTGCCCCAGCTGAATTTGGGTTTGTAAAGGAAAAATAATTGAAAATGTTTGCAAGCTGCTTATTCCAATAATATTAATTGCACACACTGTACACATGACATCATGTTATGGCGCCTCTGACCCCTAAATGTTTGATCCTAGCTTCGTCCTGTAAAAGAAGAAGAACAAATTCACTTTTATTGGGTGTATTTAGTGTTTAGGCTAATGAAGTAATTATTCCAAACCAGTCGGTGGCGCCCAGGCGTCGAGTTTGCCACCGTCACATGAAGAAGGAGAAGAAGAAGACGCCACAAGAGGGCAGGGCTAGTATAACTGTAGAAGAAGTTTCTGGTAACCTTGGGAAGCTACGCTCATGTTTGCTGTCCAACACTTTTCTGTGTGTAATTGAGTGTCTCAGTAACTCAGTAATTCCGGTTGTTAGACGGCGGGAGCTGCAGTACTGACTCTAACCTGGTGCAGGCTAAGCCGAAGCTATAGGCTGTTTACTAACTGTCAGCAGTGATGTTCGGCTGTTTGGTCGCAGGGAGGTTGGTGCAGACAGACGCGGTGCAACTTGCCCCGGACAAGTTCCTCTTTAACCTGTCGGACTACGAGAATGTGAACCATGTGGTGGTATTTATGCTAGGTACCGTGCCATTCCCTGCCGGCATGGGCGGTGCTGTATACTTCTCTTTCCCTGATCCGGCGAGTGGCGGTCCCGTGTGGCAGCTACTCGGCTTCATCACCAACGATAAGCCAAGTGCCATCTTCAAGATCTCTGGGCTGAAGGCTGGGGAGGGCGGGGCGCACCCCTTCGGTATTATGACCTCTTCTGCGTCTCCCTCCGTTGCTCAGGTCGGCGTGTCAGTGGAGGCTCTGGAGCAGCTGGCTCAGCAGATCCCGGTGTCCAGCGCCGCCGTGTCCACCGTGGACACCTTCCTGCAGTTCACCCAAAAGATGTTGGACAGTCTGTACAACTTCGCCTCTTCCTTTGCTGTGTCGCAAGCCCAGATGTTGCCAAACCCCACAGAGACTTTTATTCCTTCCAGCTGCATCCTCAAGTGGTATGAAAACTTTCAGAGGAGGATGGCGCAGAATCCGAATTTCTGGAAAAACTGAAGGCATTAAAGACCAAAGAGCAAACCTGCTAAGACAATTCCCAGGGTGCCTAACAAAAGCAGTGTCGACCTTCATCTCTGTCACAATGCCTCTTCACCTACAGAAAAACTGCTGCTCACAATGACTCCATCCCATCTTTTATCGGTCTGAACAATAAAGCACTTGAATTTAAAAGGAAAACACAATTAAATTGAATCCATTCAGTTGGTTTTCAATGTCTTAGTCTTGCTTAATAGTTTTCCTCCCATGAGAGCTTTTAGTTGTTTTGTTAGGGCATAGGTATGCATTTCTTCAGTATGGTCAAGACCATGTCTTTGCAAGACATGATCAGAAAAATGAAATAAGGAAACATTTGGATTTTTGTAATGGGCATAAAAATCAGAGGGAAAAGCAAAACAAACAAGTCAGTATGATCCAAAGAGATACACAAGTGCAAGAACAAAACTAATTAATTAACATACATGCTGATATTTAATTATCATAAACTGTATAAAAACTAAAATGGGGCAGACTCAAGAGGTTTGAGAGTGTGTTTATGATTGAATTATTAGTACTTGTGTTACAAGATTGCAGTGCTGTGCTCTCAAAGCTTCATTGAAGCTTCAGTTTGAAGTTATGTTAAATAAATAGTGCATTTTAATTTTTGCCAGTTTATTATATTTATTTCTTCAAAAGAACTGTTTTCCATTATAAAAAGTCCATTCTCAAAACTGTTTTCTTTTCATTTTTTTGAAGAATGAATTTTGATATTTTACAAGATGATAAGTTTTTGATTCTTTTATTTTATTTGGAATAAAATACATTTTGCAAGTGCTGTGCAGTTTTGCATAACTTTTTATCATGTGCCAAATCTGACAAGCCTTTGGAAATCTAAATAAAATAGAAAAATGTTACTTTTATGGTTTTCTATTCTAAAAAACAGTTGGAACAATTGCCAGTAGGTGGGGCTACTGCATTGTTTCATATCTAAGTGAATTGTTTTTCTTCATCTTTCATGCGGTTGTGTTCAATGTGTATTCAGTGTGACATATTACCCAATGCAGGGCTCGCAAAATTTCAAAATCCCTGGTAGCCCTTCGGGCAGGGACTCTTCAGTTTTTGGTAGCCCAAAATAAATTTA